>NW_022680444.1:26198-82873 GCF_004115265.2 Rhinolophus ferrumequinum
CCTCAAACCTTCCAATGGTCTCCTGTTCAACTGAGAATGAGACCAAGCGCCTCGAGATGTTGGTCCATGTGCTGGGAGCCTGCACTGTGGCTCCTAGCGGTCCCTGCCCCTGTGTGAGTATCCCTGTGTATTTGCAAAGTGGTTAGTGTCTGACTTCTGAACAACACATCCAGCCAAGGTGATGGGCTGTCAGGTCCAAGTTGAATGGCAGAAACTCTGTCCCGTCTGTCTTCCTCTTATTCTTGAGTTCCCTCCCTGTCAGGCTAGCTCTGTTTCATCTGCTGTGTGTCTGCCTCTGTCTGTCTGTCTCTCCTATGTCTGAACTGGGGAAACCAAGCTCTACTATTTTGAGTTGCACTGTGTAGCACCCCTACAGCAGAGGCAGTGTCCAGGGCAAGAGGCAGCAACGCGGGGTCATTTCGCATAGGTTACCCTGTGTTCCTATGTGCGCCTCCCTGGACCTCTGCATCATGCCTCATTCACTTACTGTGTTTTTATAGTCTCCTAACCCCTAACCACATGGGTTTCATTTTTTGATATATAGGAAAGGTATGATTTTTGTTTGTTTATATTTTGGCAGCATATGTAGTACTGTAATATAAAACATTTACTATAGAGACTTTGCAAGTCAGTTCTTGTTCATGAAATTCTGTTAGATAGATAACACACACATCCAAACACTCCACTCTGTCCTTTGGTGGCACCACACTTTCTAAGAGTTGGGCTGAAAGTGAGTCTTATTCTACAGGCAAAGACAGAGTGAGTGGGAGACTTGTATCTGGATGGTCGCTTGATTTAATTAACGAATCTTGCTCCATACTACTGAAAAAGAAAAAACAGTGCCCAAACGTGTCTTACCTATGTTACCATATTTCCCCGAAAATAAGACATAGCCAGACAATCGGCTCTAATGCATCTTTTGGAGCAAATATTAATATAAGACCCAGTCTTATTTTGCTATAAGACCGGGTCTTTTAATAATATAATGTAAGAGCAGGTATAATATAATATAATATAAAATATAATAAATACCGGGTAAAATATAATATAATATAAAATACTGGGTCTTATATACTATAAGACTGGGTCTTATATTAATTTTTTCTCCAAAAGATGCATTAGAGCTGATTGTCCAGCTAGGTCTTATTTTCGGGGAAACGGTAATTTTCAAGGCAAGCTGGCAGATAAGGAAAGGCATAATTGAAATTGGAGAAGTGGATTAAGATGAGGAACTCTCTGTGGCTGGAGATATGGCGTTCGGGAGTAAAGGGGGTAAAAGCCAAGCACTGGCAACTTACAAAGCGTTTACTGCTGACTTGTTGAATAGGTGAGTTAATTTGAATTTTAGTAGTTGATTGACTTTTTAATGCTTTCTAAAAACAAAAAAAGAGCTTTCATCTTTACATTTAAATGAAATGATAAAACGAGCACAATGACCCCTGGAGATGGGTGTCCATTTTAACGTGTAGTGAAGATAATAGTAGGAAAATAAGAATTTCATTTATTTCTTATATCATCACTCTTTTGACACTATTCCTTGTCAATTTAATGATAATCTTTAAATACTCTCCTTGAGTAATTCAATTTGTGTTTGTCATTAAACACTTACAAAACCTTATAGGAACAAGAATACATTAATCCATGATGATTATAATTGATTGCCAAGTATTAAAGAAAGAAAAATTTGGTTCATAGTAACACACAAAGAGTGACGGGAAGGAGAAAAACTAATTGACTGTTACTGAAGTTGGCTATTACACCTCACTCTATTCCAAAAATTGGTAATTTAAAGGAAAGAATTAATCGTTTGCCCTGCTTTTTAAGGAAGACATGCAGTTCAACTACAGCGAATGTAGGAAAACCTTTATTTATAAAAAATGCCAGCTAATCAATGGAGAAGGAATGGTAGAATTAGAAAAATCACCGTTTTATACCCACCAACGTCATCGTTGATTGAGACAAGGATTGGAAATGGATACAAATGCCACTGGGTGGAAGGCTGTTAGCATGGCCCCAGGGTGTCACCCTGTGGATTGCTTGTTGAGGAAAGGGAAGAAATGTGTATCTACTGTGGAGCTATGTGTGGGTCTCCTCCTCCACCATGTGGTGGGGTTTACCATCCCTAAGAGGGGGACAGAGGAATCTGCGTACCTACAGGTGTGATGTAGCATGAAGACATGATGGCAACTACTCAGTTTTCTTCCCCCGAATGTTTGACTTTGGGATGAAGACCTAACTTCCAGTTATAGGAAACATGGGGACTGGAGGATTGATTTATAAAACTTCATGAGATGCGGCAAGGGTTGGAGGTACAGAAGAAACAACAGCAGCCAGAGGTTGATAATCATTGAAGCCGGGTAACGGGGATTCAGTAGGTTACTCTGTTTACTTTGTATATATTTGAAATTTTCTATAATAAAAAACTTAAAAAAACACCAAGAGGAAACAATTAGAGAAATCCAGAGTATGGGACAGTCCACATTCTGGTCTCTTGAAGGAGTCAATCATGGAGAAAAAAAAGTTAGGGCCTGTTGTTGGTTAAAAGAGATGAAAGGGACATCGCCAAATGCACAATTTTTTATACCTTGTTGAATGAACTTTGATTGAATCCTGGCTTGTAGAATATTGGCTAAAAAAGACATTTGGGAGAAAATTTGAAAAGTTGCAAATGGATATTAGGTGATGTTAGAGAATACTGTTCTCAGGCTGGGTACTGGTTTTGTGGTAGTACAGGAGAAGATCTTTATTTGGGGGAAATGCATGATGAAGTGCATAGGGGAGAAGTGTCATGACGTGTGCAAGTTTCAGGTAGTCATCCCTCCAGTACCATATGTACACAAATGCACATACAGAAGCACACATGGCAACATGCTAATGATTGTTAGATTGAGGTGAGACAGATGCTCACTGTACTATTTCAACTTTCCTTACTGAAAAGTTTTAGAATAAAACATTGAGGGAAATTGAATACATTTATAGTGGTTGAATTAATTCTTAGGGTATGACAAGAGGTTTTTAAGGCCTTTTGACTAGTGTCAAGTTCCTTACTGGTAAAACTGAAATCTTGGTCCCTGGACACTGCTTATTAGTTTATTCCCCCCATTAACTCTTTCCTGATGAACAGCGTACTCTTGCAACAACATATTGGGAAGAATAAACTGAATTATGGCAAAATTTGAGGTCATGTGTAAAATCATTTCTGTCCAGGGGAATTGAAGCCAGTGATGTTTTTGATGGTAATTTACTACCATGGATGCATATGGTTATGAAGACGTGAAAAGTGGCCTGATGATGTCCAAAGAGTCACTTGTTCCTGTGTTTCCGTCTTCATTTCTCCAAGGCACGACTGCCTGTTTCCTAGGTTCCCTGGATGTGCAGCGATGTGTATTGTCTCCTTTATCTTAAGGTCCCTTGGAAGTGGGATTGTAAGCTTTGTAAATTCAGTTCTTTTGCTCTGGAAAACATGATTATGTAGACTTCCTGCTAGTATGGAGAAAAATAATTTTATATTTTGGTTAGAAATAATACAAGGTATATGTGACCGAGATTTAGTTTACGCCTTCATTTATTCTGCAAGTGTTTAGTGTCACTGTCTCAGACAGTGTGCTGGGTGCTGGGGCGACAAAGACGAATCTACAGTTTGTGCCATGGAAGACCTCATGGTGTAGAAAGGTGAGCAAATAGACAGATACACTGAAACTGTATTCAGATAAATGGAAGTGCCGTGTCATAGCTGTGTGTCCACAGTGTGCTGAGAGCCAGGGGGCGGAGCTCTAAGGGAGGACTTCTCAAAGAAGATGCTGTTTGAATTGGAAGCTGGTAAAGAGGGCCTTCTAGGCAGAGGGAATCACAGCAAAAAGAATTATGGAAAAGCATGGCTCAGTCTAACTTCCAAATGGCTGCACACAGGGTGTGGGTGTGGAGAGGAGCTCGCAGGTGCTGGGTGGGACCAAAGTGAAGAGGCTTATATGCACCTGGGAACTCGGATTAGGAACTCAGAAAGAACCTAGCAAGGACCTTCAAATGGAAAGTGCATCTTCAGTTGTGTGTTCTGAGAAGATATTGCTTTGGCGGCAATAGGTAGCATTGGCTGTGGATTAGAGAGACTGTTGTCTGGGATACTGTTTTGTGACAGTTCAGGTGAAAGAGATCGGCGCCCGGAATAACGGGAAGACAGAGGTGAGAGACAGAGCTGAGGGACCATGTGCACCACGGAGCTAATGATCTCTGAGTCGTGGGGTAAAGGGGCGTGTGCAAATGCTACGTGGTTTCAGAGATGGGAGGATGGGACTTCATAAAAGGAAGCTGAGACGGTGACAGCTTAGACTCTGGACATTTCAGATCAGAGTGAAGCTCTGATATAGGTTTTTCATTTGCTGAAATGCCGTTAAAAACTCCTACAACTCAACAACAACCAAAACAACCCAATTAAAAAGCAGGCGGAGGACTTGAGAGGACATTTCTCTAAAGCAGATGTGCAGATGGCCAGTGAGCTCCTAAGAGGTGCTCAGCCTCCTTACTCATTAGGCAGATGCAAATCCAAACTCGGTGAGACACCACTTCTCACCCACGGGGACGCCTGGTATTAAACAACTGAGGAAAATCACACGTGTTGGTGAGGAAGGTGGAAAGTTGGAACCCTGTGCATTGCTGGTGGCAAAGTAAAAAGTCCACTGTGGGAAAGAGTTTGGCGGTTCCTGAAAACGTTAAAGCTAGGATCCCCCTGTGATCAGCCATTCCCCGTGCAGGTATACACACAAAAGCATTGAAAGCAGGGACTCAAACAGCAGCGTTCACAGCAGCATTATTCACAGTAGCCACAAGGTGGCGACAACCCAGGTGTCTGTGGACAGATGAAGGGATAAACAATACGGGGGACACGCCTGCAAAGGAGTATCTTTCAGCCTTTAAAAGGAAGGAAATTCTGACGGAAGCTCACGCTCCAACGTGGTCGGACCCTGAGGATGTGATGCTGAGTGACATAAGGCAGATACAACAGGACACGCAGTCTGTGATTCCTCTTTCATGAGTCCTTTGTGTAGGCAAATTCACGGAGACAGTGTGGGGAGCCATGATTTCTTGTTTATTCTGTAACCTTGCAGACTGGCTCAGTTTTAGCTCTTAAGGCGTTGTCTCTGCTTACACCTGGAGGGTGCTTGCAAGCTGCTGAGGAATGAGGTGGGAATGGCCAGTTCCCGGACACAGATCACTGATGATTATCAGGGTAATTGGTGGGCTTTGTCATTGAGATAATGACCTTGGGAGAGTTTCAGTGAGTCTGTAGTTCATATGTAAAAGTTGCAAATTTTACTTTCAATGAGAAAATGCTCACTCGTGATTGTTAAGCTGCACGTACACAGGTGGTATATATTGGTAAAGGAAAGTAAACTCCGTGCTTCAGTATCACTGGAGACCGGCCGCATCATCATCATTGTGAGTGTCTTTTCATTCCCACTCCCCCTTTCAGGATCCGCGTTGATTCGTGGCTGCTGGTCGGCCGCAATTGGCGCCCAACGTGGGGCCTGAACACGGGGGATTCAGTGAGGAACACCGTACGGATTGGTACCGGCTCGGTTCACGAGCTAAACGGAGCTACGGTGAGTAGGGCACTGTTGCCTCGGTCGAATGAGTGTGTGAGTGAGTGATAGCTCCACGACTTTGTGTTACGGAGCTTGAATGGGCTCGTAACTGCGTTTCCGGCACTGTCTTACGGCTAAACGGCGATCAAAACTTCGGTTTTGCCTGGTCGGGGGTTTTATTCCGTCACGCCTATTGCCACGACAGTCTTGGTCCCGCGAGGGGCACGGCCAGCCGAGCATCTGTGTGTTTTACTTGTGTGAAAGAAGGGCCGAGGAAAAAGGGAAATGGGTCACGCTAATAGCAAGGACCTTTACATTAGAGGATTGAAAAAATTGCTCGCCGCTAGAGGCAGCAAGGTCAGCAGAGACCAAATGGAAAAATTCTTAGATTTTGTGAGAGAAGTGTGCCCTTGGTTCCCAGATGAAGGTACCGTCAGCTGGGAAACTTGGGAGAAGGTAGGAGAGAGGCTGCAGGATTATTATGCAGCGCATGGACCCCAGCAGGTCCCCATAGAAACTTTCGGGCTGTGGACTCTAGTCAGAGATTGCTTGGATCTTAGACATGAGGGATGTAAGTTAGAAAAATTGAGACAGGCAGGATCGGAAGAGTTGCCTCCCCTTTTTGCGCCCGAGACAAAGGGAGAAATAGAGGCGCCCACTCTGCCCGAAGAACCTATTAATCTAAAGTCTTCGGATGAACAATGGGAGGATTTAGACCCCAAAGATGAGGAGGATTTGGAAGAGGCTGCGGCGAAGTATGATCGGGAAAAATATCCCCCGATAATTGCTGTGGCCCAAGAAGAGAAGTCCTTTTTTGATACGCAGGAAGGGAAATCCCTCCTTGATACAGTCCATAGTTTGACTCAGCAGGTGGAGACTCTTCAAGGCCAACTGGCCGCGATGAAACTTAAACAGGACAAAGGGTCGACTCAAATCAGAAGCCTCACTGGACCCTCTGTGACATTTTCCTCAGAACAGTGGAATCCAGGGGGCAAAGATCCCCCTGATAATATGACATTACCACCTTCTATTATACCTCCTACAGCACCTTCTTTGGTACCCCCGGAACCCCCCCTATGGGGCCCTCCTTTATCTGAACCACCTCCACCCGTTTGGGACATGCCAACTAAACCTCCGCCAAGATATGCTAGGCCAGGGTCAGATTCGGTTATGTATTCTTCCCGAAATTGTGAAGGCTCTTACAGACAAGGGGGAGATACGAAACATCGTGAAACATTTCCTATTATCGAGAGAGTAGATCAGGAAGGTAAACCCCTACAAGACTGGAAGCCTTTACGGCTTCGTGAAACGTTTCCCGTTTTTGAAAGAGCAGATCCAGATGGTCAGCCTATAAGAGATTGGAGGCCTTTTCAATGGAAACTAATAAAAGATTTGAAGGAAGCATGCACCCAATATGGTCCCATTGCCCCTTTTACCATGGCAATTGTGGACTCAGTAGCAAGAGAAACCTGTACTCCAGAAGACTGGAAGCACATAACACATGCTTGCCTGTCCGGAGGTGATTATCTTGTATGGAAATCAGAATTCTATGAAAATTGTAAGATCAGGGCTAATGAGAATAACATGAGAAATATTCCAATCACTTTTGAAATGCTTGCAGGAGAGGGACCCGAGTATGAGGATGCTAGAAATCAATGGGGTTTTGCACCTCGTGTTTATGATCAAATTGCTTCGGCAGCCAAAAATGCTTGGCGAATGTTGCCTGACAAGAATAGCAAAGAAGAACAGGTTACTCAGATAAGACAGGGAGCTGATGAATCTTTTCAAGATTTTGTGTCTCGCCTTACTGTTGCTGCGGGACGGACCTTTGGAGCGTCTGTAGCCACGCAGGCTTTCATAAAACAGCTTGCCTATGAGAATGCAAATTCTGCCTGTCAAGCGATTATCAGACCCATTAAGAAAAAAGGCACTATTTCTGATTTTATCCGTTCATGTTCTCTCAGGGGGTGGCCTTGGCTGCTGCCTTGCAAGGAAAAAGCATTCATGAAGTAATGCAGCAGCAGGCCAAGCTTCATGCTAGTGGACGCGCAGGAGCTTGTTTTAACTGTGGAAAAATGGGACATCGAGCTTCTCAATGCCCACATAAAATGGAGGCTAACAATCCGTCGGCTACTGCTGTGGTTAAAAAACCTCCAGGGTCTTGTCCCAGGTGCAAGAAAGGCGCTCATTGGGCTAATGAATGTAAGTCCAAAACTGACAAAGACGGCAAACCCTTGCAGGGAAACTGGGTGAGGGGCCAGCCCCAGGCCCCGACTCAGCAATGTTATGGGGCACTGCAGGTTCAGGAACAGACCCAGGAGCCGAAAAAGAACGAACCCCTGCGAGGAAGCATGTCACAGACTTATTCAGGCAGCGCAGGATTGGACTTGTGTTCCACCTCCGACATCATATTAACTCCTGAAATGGGAATGCAAGTTTTGCCCACTGGAGTTTTTGGGCCCCTGCCACCTAAAACGGTGGGTTTACTGTTAGGAAGAAGCAGCTCCATTATGAAGGGAATTCATGTTTCTCCAGGGATTATTGATGAGGATTTTACAGGAGAAATAAAAATTATGACTCATTCTCCTCTTAATATTTCTGCCATTCCTGCTGGAACCCGTATTGCACAACTGTTTATTTTGCCTCGTCTTAATATTGGAAAAAACAGGCAAAATCAAGAGCGGGGGAACCAAGGATTTGGCTCTTCTGATGTATATTGGATTCAAGAAATAAAAAAGGATCGACCCGTATTGTTACTCAAAATAAATGGAAAAGATTTTCAAGGACTTCTGGACACTGGAGCCGATGTCTCGTGCATATCTGCTGAACATTGGCCCTCCAGTTGGCCGACGCGCTTTACTAATACCAATTTACAAGGCATAGGCCAATCACAATCCCCCCTCCAAAGTAGTGATCTTCTGTCTTGGCAAGATCCGGAGGGTCATCAGGGGACGTTTCAGCCATATATTATCCCTGGTCTCCCAGTTAATTTATGGGGAAGAGATGTTATGAGTAAAATGGGAGTTTATCTTTACAGTCCTAGCTCTCAAGTGACTCAACAGATGTTTGATCAAGGTCTTCTCCCTGGTCAAGGCTTAGGCTCAGAAGGACAAGGATGCCAAGAGCCCATTTCACCTAATCCTAATTTACAGAGAACAGGTCTGGGATATTTTCCCCAGGGGTCATAGATTTACCTGTACTCCACCAAAAAACTGCAAAGGCAATAATTTGGAAAACAGATACACCTGTGTGGATAGATCAATGGCCCCTTACGCAGGAAAAGATATCGGCCGCACAAGCGCTTGTACAGGAGCAGCTTGAGAAAGGCCATGTGGTTGAGTCTACCTCCCCCTGGAATTCACCTATTTTTGTAATCAAAAAGAAGTCTAGAAAATGGAGGTTGTTACAAGATTTGAGAAAGGTTAATGAAACTATGGAGATTATGGGCGCCCTGCAGCCAGGGTTGCCTCATCCTTCTGCCATTCCTAAGGATACTTATAAGATAGTGCTGGATTTAAAAGATTGTTTTTATAATATATTGCTTCATCCCCAAGATTGTAAAAGATTTGCTTTCAGTATCCCAAGTCCGAATTTCCAAGAGCCCATGAAACGGTATCAGTGGCAGGTTCTTCCTCAGGGCATGGCAAATAGCCCCACCCTGTGTCAAAAGTTTGTTGGTGAAGCAATAGTGGAGACTAGAAGACAGTTCCCTTCTGTTTACATCATTCATTATATGGATGACATTCTGTTGGCCTGCAAACAGGAAGGAATGTTGTTGGCTTGCTTTGCAAACATAAAAGAGAACCTTTTTACCGCACGCCTTGTTATTGCTCCTGAAAAAATTCAAAGGAGTGAGCCTTATGCCTATTTAGGTTTTCAGTTATTCACTCAGTACTTTGCTCCACAAAAAATAGAGCTCAGAAAAGATCACCTAAAATCTCTTAATGATTTTCAAAAATTGTTGGGGGACATTAATTGGCTGCGTCCTTCTTTGGGCTTAACTACTGGAGACCTGAAACCGCTATTTGAGATTCTAAAAGGGGATTCTGATCCAACTTCCCCTAGGTCTCTTACTGAGCCTGCAAGAGAAGCTCTCTTTAAAGTTGAGAAAGCTATTCAACAACAGCATGTTTCTTTCTTGGATTATTCCAAGCCCTTGCATGCCTATATTTTAGAAACCAAGCACACGCCTACGGCGGTGTTATGGCAAGAAGGGCCACTTAGATGGATACATCTTCATGTGGCTGCTCAAAAGAATCTCACTCCTTATCATGAATTTGTGGCCAGTTTAATTCAAGAAAGTCGTCTGGAGGCTAGAAAATATTACGGAAAGGAGCCAGATTCTATTATTGTCCCTTTTACAAAGGCACAGATTCAGGGTTTGATGCAGTTTACCGACAGTTTTCCTATTGCCTTGGCTTATTTTACAGGGACTTTAGATAATCATTATCCTAAGCATAAATTGCTTCAGTTTTTTCAACATCATGATCCAATTTTTCCCTCTATCGTTGCACATGACCCTCTTCCTGCTGTACCTAATATTTTTACTGATGGATCCAGCAATGGCATAGCCGTTTATACACTCAATAAAGAAGTTGTTAAAAGACTACAGACACCTCCAGCCTCCGCTCAAGTTGTTGAGCTTCGAGCAGTTCATATGGCGTTACTTGATTTTGCCTCCCAATCTTTTAATTTATTTTCTGACAGTCATTATGTAGTACGTGCAGTCAGAAATTTAGAAACAGTACCCTTCATTGGTACCAGTAATCCTGTTATACAGGATTTATTTCTTCAAAATTCAACAAACAATTCAGTTACGCTGTAAAAAATTTTATATTGGCCATATTAGAGCTCACTCTAATCTTCCAGGTCCTTTAGCAGCAGGTAATCAAGCTGCAGATGCTGCCACACAGTTCGTTGCCTTAACCCAAATAGAGAAGGCACAAAAGGCTCATAGCCTTCACCATTTAAACAGCCAGAGCCTCAGATTGCAATATAAAATTCCAAGAGAAGCTGCTCGTCAAATAGTAAAACAATGTCCTGATTGTTCACATTTATTACCTGTGCCTCATTATGGAGTTAACCCTCGAGGTTTACGCCCTAATGATTTGTGGCAAATGGATGTAACTCATATACCTGAATTTGGAAAACTAAAATATGTCCATGTGTCCATAGACACGTTTTCTGGCTTCACAATGGCTTCTGCCCTCTCAGGAGAAGCTACGACTCATGTCATTAGACATTGTCTTGCTACTTTTGCTATGATTGGCGTGCCCAAAAGAATTAAAACTGATAATGGCTCTGGATATACCAGTAAAAAATTTGCTCTGTTTTGTCAACAGTTCTCCATTATCCATGTCACTGGTATTCCGTATAATCCCCAAGGACAAGGAATTGTTGAGCGCTCTCATGGCACATTAAAAGTCAATTTACAAAAGATAAAAAAGGGGGAGTTATATCCCCTGACGCCCCATAATTACTTGTCTCATTCTCTTTTTATTCAAAATTTTTTGACTTTGGATGCCCATGGTAAAAGTGCAGCTGAACGTTTTTGGCATCCTTCAACTAGCCCTCAGGCCTTGGTCAAATGGAAGGACCCACTTACGGGTGTCTGGCAAGGCCCAGATCCAGTCCTCATATGGGGCCGAGGGCATGTTTGTGTTTTTCCACAGGATGCAGATAGTCCTCGGTGGCTGCCAGAACGATTGGTGCGACATGTGGACCCTCTACCTGCTGATGACATTGATGACCCTCAGCAATGCAGAAGAAGACCAGACGTATTGGGCCTACGTACCTGATCCACCTATTCTCCACCCTGCTGTATGGGATGGTCCTGAGATTCCAGTCTATGTCAGTGACACTCACGCCCTAGGATTGCCTTCTGATGGACACATGAAACAACATTTGGAAAGTTTTGTAAATCAGGCACTCCCTGCAGTCAGGTGACTGATTTACAAGACGGGACTAGAGACTGGTCTAAGAAATCTGTTAATGTATCTGCTTGTGTTCCTTCCCCTTATACACTTTTGATTGGAAATATTAATGTACATTTTGTAGGAGTTCAGTTTATGGAAGATGTGATTCAGAGTATAAAAGTTAAATCTTATTTAGAATGTCATTCAGAATATCATTGGATATGTGTTACTTCTAAAAGGTATAATAATAGTCAATATGATTGGAATCGGGTTCGTTTACATCTTCAAGGAATTTGGCATGATGCTAATGTGTCTTTAGATATGTTTCGGCTTCATGATGAAATTCAAAATATGAGAGAAACTGCTGAACCCTTGAAATTTGATGCAGCCCAGGCTGCTTCTGAGTTTGTTGATGTTCTTAGGAATGCTATGCCATCTATGCCTCATATTACCCATTCTGTTATGATTTTTCTTACATTGGGCATCTGTGTCTGTTTGGTTCTGTGCCTTCTCCCCATTTTCATCAAATGTTTCATCAGCAGGATGTTAGACTTGCGAGCCGACATCCATCAGCTTAAACTTAAGACAAAGCCCTGAGCCTTCCTCCCCAAGCATTCAGAGGGACAGGATAGTCAAAGACGGGTTGTACTTAGGCACCGCTTCAACACCTAAGACAGGGCTTGTATTATAAAATATAAGTTCCAAGGACGGGTAAGTTGAAGTCGGCGTCCCGAGACACCTAAGTCAGGCGCTGTCACCTCGCCATCCTAGCCGGATGGGTTTTGCTCCTATAAAATAAAAAAGGGGGAGATGTGGGGAGCCATGATTTCTTGTTTATTCTGTAACGTTGCAGACTGGCTCAGTTTTAGCTCTTAAGGCATTGTCTCTGCTTACACCTGGAGGGTGCTTGCAAGCTGCTGAGGAATGAGGTGGGAACAGCCAGTTCCCGGACACAGATCACTGATGATTATCAGGGTAATTGGTGGGCTTTGTCATTGAGATAATGACCTTGGGAGAGTTTCAGTGAGTCTGTAGTTCATATGTAAAAGTTGCAAATTTTACTTTCAATGAGAAAATGCTCACTCGTGATTGTTAAGCTGCACGTACACAGGTGGTATATATTGGTAAAGGAAAGTAAACTCCGTGCTTCAGTATCACTGGAGACCGGCCGCATCATCATCATTGTGAGTGTCTTTTCATTCCCACTCCCCCTTTCAGGATCCGCGTTGATTCGTGGCTGCTGGTCGGCCGCAAGACAGAAAAGAGAATGGAGGCGGGGGGAGGGAGAAATGTGGAGTTTTGTTGAATGGGCAGTTGCTGTTTGGGATAATGGAAAAGTGCTGGGAATGGGTGATGTTGAGGTTGCACAACGTTGTGAGTGTAATTAATGCCGCTGAATCCATACACTAAAAATGGTTCAAGTGGTACATTTTGTATTATGTATATTATCCCACAATTTTAAAAACCTCTAAAATGTCATTAAATAATTTCAGTAAGTGATTATCAAGCATGCCAGTGAAAGTTGAATGGCTTTTCCTAGTTCATTTTTTTAAGATGGGTTTTTAAGAAAGGGAAATGTCATTAATATTTTTCTAAAGAGTTTTCTAAAGCGGGTCTAAGAAGGTCTAAGAATGACAAGATCATTGGGTCAGTGGAGATTGTAAACTAGCTTGGCAATTTTCCGCTCTTCTGATCTTTCTCTTTGTATAGGATACAGGTTTCAATCCAGGTTGAGCCACAGTTTGTTTCCTGCAAGGCTTCTCCCTTGTAGTTTTTTTTCTTTTTGTCTTCCCGTCTCTTTTTGTAAAGTTTACTTGCAAACGTGGTTTTTCTTTCCTTATAATATTTCTCATTAATTAGTCCAGTTTCATTTCATCTTACTCTTTATTGTTTTCGCGGTGTATGTTTTGAGCTGAGGAGGAGAGACAGTTATGTATTGTTATGTAATGACAGTTATGACAGTTATGTAATGTTGTAATTATTATTTAGCTGCCTTTAGTAGGTTATTATGTAGATATAACTTTCTGAGGAGAACATTTGGTTTAATTTTAGGCATGTGTCATGACTTTATTATATCACAGGACCAGTCTGAAAAAGTCTATAGTAAGTTTCTTTTTGAAATTGTATTGCATCTTATGATTCCAAATGTACATCTCACTGATGTTTTTTATTCAAAACAAATTGGCAGTAATACAGTGGTTTAGCTTAATCATTTTTATATTGTCCATTAAAGAATTTGTCCTGTTGTTGCAATTTGTGATTGTTGGGATTTGTTTGAAACAAAGGCATATACCTTGTTGTCCCCTTTCTTTCAGGTAGTGATGAGGCAGGAAAGTACAGATAGTACACGTATATTGCAGAGCTCCTGTATTAACAAGCACAACATAGAAGGAAAGAACTGCGTAACTGCTTTACCTTTTCAGGTAAACTTGAGATTTCCCATAGATTTGTGTTTGTTTGGAGAATATTGTTGAATGAATTGGTTTTAGAAGTGTAACTACTCTTACGTCTTATAGTAACTAAAGATGTGATTTTTACTCAAAATAACTAAATTTTAGCAGCTTCAGTGGCTTACCATTTTCCCATATTTTGCCTAAAAACAATTTAATGCAGTGAATTATGAAGTACTTTGTTAGAGGTTTATTTTTTATCTATTTTCACTTTAAGTAGTAAAGAAGAACTCATTTTGGTTACAGTAAAGCACATGACAATATTAGCCTTTTTCCTGTTTCTCATCATCTTTTTCACACCTAGTGCTAATGTTAAAATTTTGTCACATTGTCTCTTTAGTGCTATTAGCCCCTGGAATTTCATATTGAACTCTTAGATTTTCTTTTGTCTTAGACTTTTTTGTTAGAATTACTTTTCAAAAAATATTATAGTAAATGTGACATTGTTTTCTAAAGCTCATTAAATTGGAAGAAAATCTAATGTTCTATAATGTTTCCTAAAACATGTTATAAAAATTAGCTTCCTTTACTTCTTTTCCCCCCTTTTTCCTGACAAGTTACAGATGTTTGGCCCAGCAAATATGGATTGTTGTTTGAACAACAGCTCTTCACATGAGGTGCCTCCATGTCCACCCAGGTATTCAGTCCACTCAGTTTAGAATATTATTATTTTGGTTTATTTGAGTTTGTTCTGAAGTAAAATTATTTGCCTACGAGTTTTGGGATGATGACGATTTCCACGGTAACAGCACAGATCTGTGCCAGTTTCTCTCATCTCAGTGTTGTACATGTGTGAGTTCTACTCCTCACTTGGTATGAATCATCTAGAGATTTTTTTCCCCTCACATAGGAAAATCCAACAAGCTTATACTTAAAGATAACAAGGCTGAATTCTTAGCTCTGCTATTTTTTCATTGTTCTTCTTCGGGCAAATCATTAGAGCTTTTTTAGCTTTAATTTTGTTTTTTTATTTGTTACAGAAATACTATCATTTCCCTCTTAGGATTTATGCAGGGTTCAGTGAGCTGATGTTTACCATCTTTGACACAGGGCTTAGTACATCTTAGGTGTGCAGGAAACAGCAGGTGCTCCTTGGTGGTGTGTTTCCCTGTCTCCCAGTCAGTTGTGAGCTCCCTGCAGGGGAGGGACACACAGGACCCATCTCAGTGTGGTGCAAGCAGTAGACACGACGATGGTAGAAAATGGCGCATAGATTTTACTCCATTTCTGTGTTTAGATAGAAGGCTTGGTGTTTTCCACTTTTTTTCTATCACTCACTTTCAAAAAAGACAGCCTTTTTATTGACTTGAAGGTTTTCTTTTCTTTTTCAAGTGCATTGCTTTGTAAATAGGCATAGGAGACAAAATTTCTGTTTTAGCTGCGAAAGACACCCCCGCTACTCCGTAAGCGAGGTTAAAAACCAGAACCGCACAAACCAACCCAGACTGCCTTATGCCCTTTTGGGTCTGTAATGTGAGGAGGGTGGTGTGTAGACAGACCCTCCTGGGCTGTGCTGATCTCCCTCTGTGTGTGCTTGCTTAGGATTCCCTGCCTCAGAGCAGAGGTTTCTAGGCATGAACCGGAAGACACTGTGAAAAACAGCATGCAACAGTCTAGAGGGTTGCTTTTTGAGATGGCACGTGTCTAGTCACTAGTGTGACCTGGAGAGAGTGCAAAATTTGTGTACAAATGGAGGCATCTTGTGTTGGTGGTCCATCGATTATTTGTTTGTTTCTTCCTAGAGCACTTTTACCCACTGTGTTCAGCTTGCTGCTTCCACTAGAAGAAAGAACCCCACTTGTTTGTCAGTGTACAGGTATAATTTTATAAATCTTTTACAGAGCTCTCTTTTGAGTTTGAAGGGAAGAAATGAAGACACTTGTGAAAATTTGATTTGTTTTATAAAAACAATGTATGAGGTCTGATCAAAAAATACAGTGAATGTTTAAATTAAAAAAGAATTTATTGCAGTAAATGACACATTGCTATTAAACCCCCTGAAAATATTCCCTCTCGCTTCAAATACACTTATCCCATCATTCTTGCCACTTTCTGTAGCAGTTCTGGAACTCCTCTTTCCTGAGTGTCTTTAGTTGCACTGTCATGGCTGCCTTGCACTGATGTCCTGAATCAATTCAAAATATTTACCTTTTATGGTCATTTTGACTTTGGGGAAGAGCCAGCAGCCACACGATGCCAGGTCCGGTGAATAAGGTGGATGAGGACACACTTGACTGTTTGGGAACATACCACCATGTAGTGGAACTGGCAGATGTTTGCTATTGTGTCTTGACTGGCCACCATTGAGAATATGTAAGCACCTTGACTGTGAGTCGCTATTGTTCCAGCACGGTACCCTGAGAGGCCCAGAGAGAGTGGCAGTGCCCTGAGAGCCCTGGCTGAGTCCAGGAAGTCTGGCTGTGTCCAGAGAGAGTGGCAGTGCCCTGAGAGCCCTGGCTGTGTCCAGGAAGTCTGGCTGTGTCCAGAGAGAGTGGCAGTGCCCTGGGAGCCCTGGCTGAGTCCAGGAAGTCTGGCTGTGTCCAGAGAGAGTGGCAGTGCCCTGAGAGCCCTGGCTGAGTCCAGGAAGTCTGGCTGTGTCCAGAGAGAGTGGCAGTGCCCTGAGAGCCCTGGCTGTGTCCAGGAAGTCTGGCTGTGTCCAGAGAGAGTGGCAGTGCCCTGAGAGGCCCTCGTGTGCCCGAGTAGACTAGTGGTACCCTAAGAAGTCCAGGAAGTCTGGCTGTGCCCAGAAGTACTGGTGGTGCCCTGAGAAACCCTGGCTGTGACCAGAGAGCTTGGCTGTGTCCAGGAAATAGCATTCACCTCCAGGCTCCTCGCACAGGGCCCCTCGCGGAAGACGCTTGTCGCGTAGATTGTGAGGCGAGACCCTGTAGGGGTGGAGTGTGGGGACAGAGCCCCAAAAAGCAGTTTCCAGGCTCTCGGCCTCACATAGAAAGGTGCTGGCTCAGGTAGTAAATGGCCATCGACTGTGATCAAATGGCCAGCAGCTGTGGCTAGTTGGCCGTCAGCTGTAACCAGTGAGCCATTAGTCATGAATATAACTGCCGTGGCTAGGCTAGTAGCAAAAAAAAAAGGGGGGGGAGCTAGCAAGAAGATGGTGGCTGAGTCTGCAAGCGGCACAGTGAGGGTTGAGAATTGTGTGGCTCCTGGTTCCTGTGTCTCCAACCCAGCTGCCAGTGAGAGTATAGTGGTGTGACTCCCCTACCTATGGCTCCGTGGGTGTTCCTTTTTGGCCTCACCACGTCCTGCGTTCTTATGTGGGGAGTGGGACCAGAGACCCCGCCTGACACCCCGCATGACATATACCAATGATAAGAGATCTTAAGTGAAGCAATACCAAGGGAAGGACTTTAGGCCAAGGCAGATGAAGAGATTGCACAAGTTCTACCAGATGAGTTTTCATCTACCTTGTCAGTTTGTTCTATAAAACCAGAGGATTGGGGACGATAAGTGCAATGGAAAGCTGCAATGTCAGCCAAGTTTGCAGAACTGGTGTAGGATTTGTCGAGTAAAATGGTTCCCCCATCCCTGTGGGACTCTGTGGGGACTTTACAAGTAGGAGAAACCCTTTCTGTATTTTAGTAACTGCTGCACCTGGAGCCCTTTGGTGTGGGAAACCTTCTCCCCAGTGAGAATACATACAGACTGTTAGGAGTCCATTTTTATCCTCGAGGGGGCAACTGGATTGAAATCTACTTTTCAAACATCAAACAGCCCTCATTAGCTTCAGTAGGCCTCGTTAGTATCGTTTCCCTCTTTTGTAAACAGAGATTCCCTTATTTTAGTTATCTATGTACTGGTCCACTTAAAAACATCACAAGCATTTATAGAAAGTTAAATTGTTAGAAGCAAAATTTAGCTTTTGAATATTAAGGTTCTTTTTTTCCCCTAAGCAATCAAAGACCTGATGGTGCAGAGCACATAAAATTTTGACTTTCCCTTTATAATTTCCTGTGAAGAACATACCAATAGTACAGAAAAACTTTTCTCCTTTTAACAGAGAGAGAAGCCCAAATTCCAATTCTGTGTCTGTGTAGTTTTGAAATTAACTTAAATAAATCTGCTCCAATCTCAGTTAGTTTGTTGTCTTTTTCAAGATTCATTTTGCGTGAACCTTCTACAACACACACAAAATTTCTGCAACTTTCATAAACCTTTCAGCTTTTCCCCTAACTTTTCTGTCTCTTATTCTAGAATAATCATTTTCTTTAGGACAAAATTACTTTCTTTTCCTTCCATGAAAATGTATGTCCATTCCTCATACCTTCTTTTACCAAACACACATCTTATTTTGTCCATGCAACCATTATGAAGCACAATAACATCCTAATCAGGCTGTGTCATGAGTGTCTGGATCTTAATCTGAGGCATCGTGTTCCCTTCTCGCCCTGTAAAATGACACAGTAAGGACACCAAACTTATTACCCTGGTTTCCCATCCGGTCTGCTGGAGCCAATGCTAGAGAGCAGTGGACAACTGCACGTCCTGAATTTAAGTAATACCCTGAAGCTGCATTTTATTTATTAAAGACGAATCCTAAATCATGTGCACTTGAAAAGCAATCACATGAGTTTGTTATTTCTCCATTTTGTATGAGCTCTCATTTCATTTCAGTCCATTAAATAGGTTTCTTTTACAATGTAAATTTGAATTTACAAATCAGTTTCTGCGATGCTTTCTAGGGACAGAAATATACCATATTTCTAATAAATACACACGTACACACAGCACAATAATACAAAACCCAAAGAAAAGTTTTGGATCCAGGTACTGTTTTCTGGCCGATGGAGTGAATTGTGGTTTTCCTCAAATGGCTAAAGTTTTTGCACACCTTTAAGGAGGTTTTTAAAACTGAAAGAATGCATTCTATTATCCTGGGATGTTTGAGATTCTCTGCTTTAAAGTTTCTCCATCGGTGGGCTTATCAACAAACACACAAAAAATAAAATGGAAAGCCAGTGTGAACAAAAAATTTGGAAAGCTCAGAAAGTACAGAGAGTGGCCGAAAAGGCCTGAGTTTTCAAAGGGGCAGATTTTCCTGGGGGAAGGAAAGACTGACAAATGGCTCCAGCAGTGAAGCCTGAGCAGCTAATGGCTGCTGCCCATCTGGAGTCACAGAAGACGGGAGGGAAAGAAAAGGTGCAGCGGGCAGGCAGGTGCTGTAGGCAAGGGCGCACTGGTAGGAGAGGGGTCTTCCCAGGGCTTTTTGGTAAAGCTGGCTGTGGAGTCGCAAGTGCAGGGCTCAGAAGGAACGTTTTCTATCAACCCCCACCCCCACCCCTTGCTTTGTTCCAGTCTCGCAAGAGCTGGTTTTGTTTGTTTGTTTGTTTGTTTGTTTTTAAATGTATCAGGGCATTTGCCGAATTTTAGAATTACTTCTAAGGTAGACAACAGCAGCCTCCTGATTTTATTTAGAGCTCTCAAGCTACCTGTTTTAAAACAAAAAGCTTCCCATTATTCTAGGAGGTACAGTCTTTCCTTTGTACTGAGCACCCAAATAAACGAGCTCTGGAGTTTCAAAGGAACCTGTCGTAGCTAACGAAGCTTGAGATCATCTTGTGTGATTTTTGTCCAGAAGCTTAGCCAACTGCAACCCTCTGGACCATAATTTTGGAACATGTATGTAATCAACCAAAGTCCCAGCCGGTGGCCGCTTGCATGTGAAAATTTACAGCATGGGTTACCCATTTTGCTCTCCTCCTTGCGAAAGTGTCCTTTTCAGTTCCTCTTATGAGTGTCGCCACAAACCTTATAAACAAGGCCTAGTCCCAACCTAGAGGATATCTTCCCTAAGTAACAAACACTACTGAGGAAAGCCATCCCTGGCAGATACCCTCCTTGGTACCAAAGGCAACTGAGGGTACCTACCGCTCCTAGGTACCAAACCCCAATCGTATGAAATTGTTTTCATGTTGCTTTGTCCAGATAGGTCTTCTTTTTTTGTTTTCATTTAAATAATGGGGTGGACAGAAGGGAGTGCAAAATTTCTGCCAATGACTATTTATGCGATTTGGGGCATTTCTTTGGACCTCCTTAATTTACTGACGTGAAAAATGAGATCACTGGACCAGATGCTTACCTCTGGGTCTTACCTTCTATGTATGGTTGTATCTGGGGGCCAAGTTTGCTGTTTTTTGGGATGCTCATATTTTTTTGATAGACAGTGAATCCCTGTTGTGTACCAGGCATGATGCCAGGCTTTTCAGATATGCATTAGGGAAGACAGAGAGTTCCTGTCATGGAATTGACTGTCTCAGAAAAAGGCAGGTCAGTAAATCATAGACATACAGGTGACGGCAGATGGAGGTCAGGGATGCACATAGAACAGGGTTGGCTGACACGTGAAATGTTGAAATTGTGTAAATGAGGCCGACGTATACCTGCCACAAAGAGGTATCTCTGTCACATGGTTGCTGGTGTTCTTTGCCATCACTTTCCGTCTTCGGAATCTGGGCTCGATCCATAGAAGGGGCGTTCTTTGTGCCTGTGGGACTTGGCCTTGTGTAGATGTGTGCGTACAGGCCAGAGCTAGAAGTTTTCGGAAAGATAGCTATCACCTCGTCTGTCGCTTTGGTTTGACTCTTGTTATTTTTGGTTTTGGATAGGATTGTGTGTGAGTTGGGCTGTTTGTTTGAAAGCTTTCAAAGAAATTTTTTTGTCTTCCTTGACCTTAAATATTACTTTATTCATTTTAAAAACTACATTGTTCAGTTTTATATTTAAACCACTCGAGGAAGAAAGCTTCACGAGTTAGAGGTAGGGTGACAAAGGGCGAGGAAGTGGGGCCTGATGTGAGTGACAAGAGGAGAGGTAGGAGAGGGCCTGTGATCAAAAGCATCTATACTGGGCCAAAGGACCGGCTGCAAAAAGTCCGGCTGCAAAAAGTCTGGCTGCAAAAAGTCCGGCTGCTTATAGCACGGAAGCCAACACTCCAGAGGCGAGGCCGGTGGATGGTCGGCATCCCGGGAGGATGGCGGAGTCCTGTCCTAAGGCCGTCCCCTGCCTTCCAGCTTGGCCCAAAGGTTTTCGAGGCAGGTGAGGAGAGGCCGAACAAAGGAAGAGTTCAGGGAAACGCGTGGTTCCGCACCACAAAGGAAAGCAGACGTGGCTCAGGCCAAGTCCTGGGAAGAAGGCGCTTCCCAGAGGCAGGTCTCTTTCCGGGATCAGAGTGGATCTTCTTTGATGTGAAAAGTTCCTTCGAGTCATTGTCCCGGATGTTTCCTTGAGGAACCAGGGTCATTTAGCCTGTCAGGGTGCAAACAGAACAATTGAAACTGGTATGCAGAGTATATGTACAGTAAACAGAGTCTCTAAGGTTGGGAGGGAGGAGAGATAAGCAAAGCAAAGCAAAACTTACAAAAAGTCCCGAGCTCAACTACACTTTCGACTCAAATGACACTAGAGCTCTCAATCTCCACATAGAAGATACGAGTGCCACCGTGACAGCCTGTCCCCTTCGACCTCGAAGGGGAAGAAGGGATCCAAGTTGGCACTAGTGGAGCAGTAGGTCGCTGGCCTACTATGGAGGTCAAAAGTCCACCGAGAATGATGACATTTGCTGTGATTTTCCCCAAAAAAGCTGTGGAATGGGCCGAGCATCAAACAACTGGAAGGAATCTCCTGTTGCCAGGCTATTGAGATAGGCGTTAGGAAGACCGTTCTTGTCACGGAATACACTGTCTCAGGGGGATGCAGGGCAACAAATCATTGATGTACAGGTGACGGCAGGTGGATGTCAGGGATGCACATAGAACAGGGTTGGCTGACGCGTGAAATGTTGAAATCGTGCAAATGAGGCCGATGTATACCTGCCATAAGAGGTATCTCTGTCAGACGGTTGCTGGTGTTCTTTCCCGTTACTTTCCGTCTTCGGAATCTGGGCTCGATCCATAGGAGGCACGTTCCTTGTGCCTGTGGGACTTGACCTTGGTAGATGTGTGCGTACAGGCCACAGCTAGAAGTTTTCGGGAAGATAGCTATCACCTCGTCCGTCGCTTTAGTTTGACTCCTGTCTTTTCTGGTTTTCTGGTAGGATTGTGTGTGACTCGGGCGGTGTTTTATTTGAACGCTTCCAAAGATAACTGTCTTGACTGACTTTCAGTGTTACTCGACTCCACTTTACAAACGACATTATTCAGTTTTATATTTAAATAGTGAGTTTTTAAAATTACTGACTTGCTCTCTCCGTCCAGTTTTTGTATAGAAATCAACTTCCAGGTAAATACGATTCATCGGTAAATAAGTCAGTCAATCTGCCTAAGTTCCTGTAGCATCGGGAAATTGCCGTGGTCATTTTTAGAATTACGGTTGATGAGTTGGCCCGGAGAAGTCGCAGAGGTGACAAAGGTTATGCCAGAGGGAGGTGAATGAGAGGGAACTTTCCTCAGATCGCCCTTCTGTAACTGTATTGGTGAGGATAGGCTGTTCTAACACAAAGTCCTCAAAAGATGAGTTGGCTCCCACACAATCCAAATGTACGTCTTGTTCCCGTGATAGCACCTAGCAGGGCCAGAGGCCACGTGGAGATTAGGGTCCCAGGTTGATGGGCCACCGGCCACCTTCAGGTGGAGGCTTCAAAGACTGCCTTCAGTGTTGACTCCCTCTAGTCAGGTGCAAGGGAAGAGCACCTGGAGGGCCCTGCCTACTGGTTGTATCCATGACGTGGGCCTGGAAGTGGTGACATCCACTGTCACTCAGAGGTACCACTGGCTCCAGCACCAGCCCAGTCGGACCAGGCTCTGGCCCCACAGCGGGTTGTTCCTCAGGCTGTGGAGTGTTCTGGACTTCTGGAGGTGGTTGTGGACAGGATAACGTGACAGGTTCCCGCACGTGCCTGCCCTCCTCGTGCCTTTCCCAAGACAGGCAAGATGCTATTGCCTGTAACGGCACTCCGGCCTAAGAACCTCCCCTCCCCAGATGATCTTCGCAGCCTGCAGTCCCCTCACCTTCCAGCTCTGCCTCGGAGGGCTCCAGATTCTCCAGCTCTACCCAAAGGAGGTGGACGTGGCCTACCAGGTGTGAGACAGGAGAGTCCACCTGCACAAGCGCCCGCTTCAGCTTGGACCAGGGCAGAAGGAGGGGCTGGCCGCAGTACTGCACCCGGTCTGGCCAGGTTCCCACCATTGAAGCGATGGCCCTGGGGGGAGGCAGTCAGGCAGCAGACAAGAGAGTGTCACAGTCCCGGTCTCCCCTTCCACACTGCCCTCCCGTGGGCCCCTCATTTGGAACTGAGCCCCTCTGTAACAGCCACCGCACGTGCAGGGGGCAGCTTCATCCTACCCCTACCCCCGTGGGGCTGTCCTGGCCGTAGGAGGGCTGGTGATCCTGAAGGTTCACCATGGAGTCTGTGTGAGCCTCTTCTTCCCAATGGCATTTCTCCCGCAGGTCCCAGTCACTGGCCACCCAACCCTCCGTGCACCTGGGCATCTGGACTGAGGACTGGGACAGGCTGGTCAGCAGGCTGCTCACCATACCTCCTGTTCTGAGCCTGGTGATGGTGGCCAGAGAGATGGGTGTGGAGAAGGGAAGAGCGGGATGGGAGTGTGTTCGGCTTGGGACGCGTCGTCCCGATCTCCACTCTGGTCCTAGGGGGCCTGGCCGCTTCCACAGTTCCCTTGGACACCTGTCCTCCCGCAGTGGAAGCCAGCAGACCTCAGCCCCACTCCCATTGGAACCGGAAGATGTGTGAGATCAGGGCTGTGCTCGTTCCTCCCCTCCCACAGCCTCCATTCCGTCGACACCAGGAAGCCGTCCTCGACCCAAAGACCACTCACCTTGTCACCTGGTCCATCGGGGTGTCCCCTTGGTTGTCATAGGGGAAGAAGCCTCCGGATGTGGAGAAGACCTCGATGGCATCCCATCTGCTGGATGGTGGACGGGACACGTGAATGAGGTCTAGTGTTTCTGCCTGACTCACTGACCAGAACTGAGGCCTGGGGATCGCATCTGCTTCGTTCACTGACCTGAGCTAAGTGTCTCCAAGAGTGCCTGCCTATAGCAGGTGCTTCCTACACATTGTGGAGCAAATGGGCTCCACCCAGAACCATCCCAGATACCTGAGCAGGCCTGGGGTCCCGTGCTGTCCCCAGAGATCCCTAATCTGGCTACACCACAGACAACGGCCAGTACCAGGCGGCTACAATGTCAGCTCTTTGAAAAGAGGTTTCCCATGCGCGTTTCCAACCTCAGAAAAGCCATAGGCCGCTGCTGGGTGAGGCAGGTGACTTTTCGTGGGGGAGAGAAATCCTTGCCGAGAACAAGCGCAGCACGTCCAGCCGCCCTTTCTGCGGAGACGGGCACCAGGTATGCACCTGCCATGGCTTCTCCCTACGGTAGTCCCCACGAGCACCCTAGGATGTTTCTCCCGTACCACCGCCTTTTTCAGAGGAGGAAACTGAGGCTAAAGAGATGGGGTGACACTTGCAAGTCCCACAGCTACCAGTGGGCGGAGACAGCCCTGTGCCGTCGGCAGTGCGGGTGCTCACCCAGGAAGCAGCTGGTCCAGGACCTGTTGTGCTCTGGAGAAGGCCGGGTGGAGGACCGTGAAGGTGGAGATGCGGGAGATGTTCCCACCCGGGAGGGTTTGCAGCGTGGACTTCTTTAGGCCTTCCAGTGTGCCTTGCTGCAGGGCCCGCATCCTGCATGCCTCGGTGAGGTGCGACGTGAACTCCGCTTCATACTGGGTGGGACAAGGAGGGACGTCCAGTCAGCGGCATCTCCATGAATCACCGGGGGAACTGAGGTCTGGAGCTCCCCCAGGAACTGCCAGCCCCTCAGGGACGTGTGCAAGAGGAGGGACAGGCGTGCCCACGCTGAACATGGTTCTGGCTTGAAAGTACCATTGAGTTTCGGTGGTGGTGGTGGTGGTGTTTATTGTTGTTACCTTCCAGGCACAAGTCAGCTGAGGAACAAGCGACCTCCGTGAATGGTTATTGTCCCAGTGAGTGCACAAGAAACATGCCGTTATAGTGATGACAGCACAGAGGCTTAGGGATGTGAAATGGCTGCCCAGGGTCATCCAGGTCACACCTGACAACTGTCCAAATGTGGAGCGGCAAGAAGGCATTTTTCTCTTTCCTCCCTGGGACTTTTCCGCCCACTGCTGACACGGAGAACCGAGGCCCCCCCAAATTTGGAGACAGTGTAAAGGATAGATCCAGCTTATGAAAACCCTCGACTTCGAAAAGGTCACTGATTTTTCTCATTTTACATCCAAAGACATTTTGAGACCCTCTGTATGCAGGTCCCTGATTCAGCAAAGTGGCAAACGCCTGGGGAGTCCTGTGGGGAGCCATGATTTTTCTGTACTTTGGAACTTTGAGAACTGGCTCAGTTTATGATTAACCTGTTTTAGCTCCTAAGGCATTGTCTTGCCTGCACCTGGAGGGTGCTTGCAGGCCGCTGAGGCATGCGATGGGAATGGCCGGTTTCTCGGACACAGAGCACAGATGGTTATCAGGATAATTGATGGTTTCTGTCTTATTTGAGAAAATGGGTTTTGGGATGCTTTTGTGATTTTGTAAGTTTCTAGGTAGAAGTTAAAAATTTACTTTCTGTGAGGTAATGCACACTTGTGACTGCTAACCAGCACGTATGCATAGGGTATATAAGTGGAAGTTTTCAATAAAGAGGTGCTTCAGTATCACTGGAGACCGGCCGCATCATCATCATTGTGAGTGTCTTTTCATTCCCACTCCCCCTTTCAGGATCCGCGTTGATTCGTGGCTGCTGGTCGGCCGCAATTGGCGCCCAACGTGGGGCCTAAACACGGGGGATTCAGTGAGGAACACCGTACGGATTGGTACCGGCTCGGTTCACGAGCTAAACGGAGCTACGGTGAGTAGGGCACTGTCACCTCGGTCGAATGAATGTGTGAGTGAGTGATAGCTCCACGACCTCGTGTTACGGAGCTTGAGTGGGCTCGTAACTGCGTTTCCGGCACTGTCTTACGGCTAAACGGCGATCAAAACTTCGGTTTTGCCAGGGCGGGGATTTATACCGCCACGCTTAATTGCCACGATAGTCTTGGTCCCGCGAGGGGCACGGCCAGCCGAGCATCTGTGTGTTTTACTTGTGTGAAAGAAGGGCCGAGGATAAAGAAAAATGGGTCACGCTAATAGCAAGGACCTTTACATTAGAGGATTGAAAAAATCGCTCGCCGCTAGGGGCAGCAAAGTCAGCAGAGACCAAATGGAAAAATTCTTAGATTTTGTGAGAGAAGTTTGCCCTAAGTTTCCAAATAAAGGTACTGTCAGCTTGGAAACTGGGAAAAAGGTTGGAAAACAATTACAGGACTATTATATTGCCCAAGGACCTCAGCGGGTCCCTATAAAAACATTCGGGTTATGGACTTTGATAAGAGACTGTTTAAATCTTAAAAGTGAGAGTTGTAGACTAGAAAAAGTAAAACAGGCTGGAAATGAAAAAATTCTTCCATCTGCCGCCTCTCCGGAGGATAGGGAGGAGGGGGAGAAAGTCAGATATGCAGAGGGACTTGCTAAGCATAATAAAGAGCTGGGAGAAAGGGAGGGGGCTGACTGTGCTGAGGAAGCTCCTATGCATAACAAAGAACCTGCTAGCCAGGGACCTCCAGATGATCAATGGAAAAATTTAGGCCCTCAAGATCAGAAAGATTTAGAAGAAGCTGCAGCTAAATATGACAGGGAGAAATATTCCGTAATGGCTGCAGCTCAAGAAAGCAGGCGGTTTGTAGATCCTATCTTTACGCTTACAGAGCAAATAAAGATGCTTCAAGGACAATTAGTAGAACTCAAGATTACTAGGGAAGGGGAAAATTGTCCCAGGCCTCTCCAGATTCCTTATAGAGAGGAGGATTGTCCCAGGCCTCCCCAGATTCCTTATAGAGATCCGGGAAATCCAGGGGGTGGTGAATCCCCTGTAATTAACCCCACTGCACCACCTCCAGAGGGACCTCGTATGTGGGACCCTCCGCTGCCACCACCGCAGCCACCGATTTGGGACATGTTTACTAAGCCTCCGCCAGGATACGTTAAGCCAGGGTCAGATTCCCTTGTACGTTCTCCGCTTCAGCTAGCTTGTGAGGAAGCTCACAAGCAAGGAGAATCTACAGGATGTTTTGGAGTTTATCCTCTCTTTGAGAGAACGGATCAGGCAGGAAATCAAGTTAGGAAATGGAGACCTTTTCAGTGAAAACAAGTAAAGGAATTGAAGGAAGCATGCACCCAATATGGTCCCATTGCCCCTTTTACCATGGCAATTGTGGACTCAGTAGCTAGAGAAACCTGTACTCCAGAAGACTGGAAGCACATAACACATGCTTGCCTGTCCGGAGGTGACTTTCTTATATGGAAATCAGAATTCTATGAGAATTGTAAGATTAGAGCCAATAAAAATGAGATGAGAAATATTCCAATCACTTTTAAAATGCTTGCAGGAGAGGGACCCGAGTATGCGGATGCTAGAAATCAATGGAATTTTGCACCTCGTGTTTATGATCAAATTGCCTCAGCAGCCAAAAATGCTTGGCAAATGTTGCCTGATAAGAATAGCAAAAAAAAACAGGTTACTCAGATAAGACAGGAAGCTGATGAATCTTTTCAAGATTTTGTGTCTCGCCTTACTGTTGCTGCGGGACGGACCTTTGGAGCGTCCGTGGCTACGGAGGCTTTCATTAAACAGCTTGCTTATGAAAATGCAAATTCTGCCTGCCAAGCGATTATTAGGCCCATTAAGAAAAAAGGCACTATCTCTGATTTTATCCGTTCCTGTGCCGATGTCGGCCCCTCCTTTTCACAGGGAGTGGCCCTGGCTGCCGCTTTGCAAGAAAAAAGCATTCATGAAGTAATGCAGCAACAGGCCAAGCTTCATGCTAGTGGCTGCGCAGGAGCTTGTTTTAACTGTGGAAAAATGGGACATCGAGCTTCTCAATGCCCACATAAAATGGAGGCTAACAATCCGTCGGCTACTGCTGTGGTTAAAAAACCTCCAGGGCCTTGTCCCAGGTGCAAGAAAGGCGCTCATTGGGCTAATGAATGTAAATCCAAAACTGACAAAGACGACAAACCCTTACAGGGAAACTGGGTGAGGGGCCAGCCCCAGGCCCCGACTCAGCAATGTTATGGGGCACTGCAGGTTCAGGAACAGACCCAGGAGCCGAAAAAAAACGAACCCCTGCTAGGAAGCATGTCACAGACTTATTCAGGGCCACCACAGGCAGCGCAGGATTGGACTTGTGTTCCACCTCCGACATCATATTAACTCCTGAAATGGAAATACAAGTTTTGCCCACTGGAGTTTTTGGGCCCCTGCCACCTAAATCGGTGGGTTTACTGTTAGAAAGAAGCAGCTCCGTTATAAAGGAAATTCATGTTTCTCCAGGGATTATTGATGAGGATTTTACAGGAAAAATAAAAATTATGGCTCATTCTCCTCTTAATATTTCTGCCATTCCTGCTGGAACCCGTATTGCACAACTGATCATTTTGCCTCGTCTTAATATTGGAAAAAACAGGCAAAATCAAGAGCGGGGGAACCAAGGATTTGGCTCTTCTGATGTATATTGGGTTCAAAAAATAAAAAAGGATCGACCCGTATTGTTACTCAAAATAAATAAAAAAGATTTTCAAGGACTTCTGGACACTGGAGCCGATGTCTCGTACATATCTGCTAAACATTGGCCCTCCAGTTGGCCGACGCGCTTTACTAATACCAATTTACAAGGCATAGGCCAATCGCAATCCCCCCTCCAAAGTAGTGATCTTTTGTCTTGGCAAGATCCGGAGGGTCATCAGGGGACATTTCAGCCATATATTATCCCTGGTCTCCCAGTTAATTTATGGGGAAGAGATGTTATGAGTAAAATGGGAGTTTATCTTTACAGTCCTAGTTCACAAGTAACTCAACAGATGTTTGATCAAGGCTTTCTCCCTGGTCAGGGCTTAGGCTCGGTGGGACAAGGGCGCCGAGAGCCTATTTCAACTAATCCTAACTTACAGAGAACAGGTCTGGGATATTTTCCCCAGGGGTCATAGATTTACCTGTACTCCGCCAAAAAACTGCAAAGACAATAATTTAAAAAACAGATACACCTGTGTGGATAGATCAGTGGCCCCTTACTCAAAAAAAGATATCGGCCGCCCAGGCGCTTGTACAGGAGCAGCTTGAAAAAGGCCATGTGGTTGAGTCTACCTCCCCCTGGAATTCACCTATTTTTGTAATTAAAAAAAAGTCTGGAAAATAGAGATTGTTACAGGATTTAAAAAAAGTAAATGAAACTATAAAAGTTATGGGTGCCCTCCAGCCAGGGTTACCACACCCTTCTGCCACTCCTAAAAAACTTAAAACAGATAATGGCTCCGGCTACACCAGTAAAAAATTTTGCTTTATTTTGTCAACAATTTTTAATTAATCATGTTACTGGCATTCCTTACAATCCCTAGGGACAAGGGATTGTTAAACGTACTCATAACACATTAAAAGTCATTTTACAAAAAATAAAAAAGGGGGAGTTATATCCCCTAACGCCCCATAATTACTTGTCTTTTTATTCAAAATTTTTTGACTTTGGATGCCTATGTTAAGAGTGCAGCTGAACGTTTCTGGCATCCTTCTGCCGTCCCTGAGGCTTTGGTCAGAAAGAAGGATCCACTTACTGGATCATGGCAAGGCCCAGACCCAGTCCTCATATGGGGCCGAGGGCATGTTTGTGTTTTTCCACAGGATGCAGATAGTCCTCGGTGGCTGCCAGAACGATTGGTGCGACATGTGGACCCTCTACCTGCTGATGACATTGATGACCCTCAGCAATACAGAAGAAGACCAGACGTATTGGGCCTATGTACCTGATCCACCAATCCTCCACCCTGCTGTATGGGATGGTCCTGAAATTCCAGTTTATGTCAATGATACTCACGCCCTAGAATTGCCTTCTGATGGACACATGAAACAACATTTGGAAAGTTTTGTAAATCAGGCACTCCCTGCAGTCAGGTGACTGATTTACAAGACGGGACTAGAGACTGGTCTAAAAAACTGTTAATGTATCTGCTTGTGTTCCTTCCCCATATACACTTTTGATTGGAAATATTAATGTACACTTTGTAGAAAATCAATTTAATGCTTCCTGTAATAATTGTTCTTTAACAAATTGTATTTCTTGGGTGCCGTTAAAAACTAATGTTATGATACTTAAACAACCATCTTTTGTTATGCTTCCTGTTAATATCTCTGGACCTTGGTATACTAAAAGAAATTTGGCATGATGTTAATGTGTCTTTAGATATGTTTCGGCTTCATGATAAAATTCAAAATATGAGAGAAGCTGAACCCTTAAAATTTGATGCAGCCCAGGCTGCTTCTGAGTTTATTGATGCTCTTAGAAATACTATGCCATCTATGCCTCATATTACCCATTCTGTTATGATTTTTCTTACATTGGGCATCTGTGTCTGTGTGATTCTGTGCCTGCTCCCTGTCCTCATCAGAGCCTTCATTAATAGAATGTTGGACTTGCGTGCTGACATTCATCAATTGGAGCTTAAGACAAAGCCTTAAACCCTTCTCCCCCTGGAGCTTTGAAGGGACGGGTTAGCCAAAGACGGGTAAGTCCTAAGGAGCCTTTCAACACCTAAGACAGGGCTTGTATTATACAATGCGGGCGCCAAAGACGGACAAGTTGATAAGGACATCCTGGGACGCCTAAGACAGGCGCCGTCGCCTTGCTTTTTCAATTAAATAAAAAAGGGGGAGATGTGGGGAGCCATGATTTCTCTGTACTTTGGAACTTTGAGAACTGGCTCAGTTTATGATTAACCTGTTTTAGCTCCTAAGGCATTGTCTTGCCTGCACCTGGAGGGTGCTTGCAGGCCGCTGAGGCATGCGATGGGAATGGCCGGTTTCTCGGACACAGAGCACAGATGGTTATCAGGATAATTGATGGTTTCTGTCTTATTTGAGAAAATGGGTTTTGGGATGCTTTTGTGATTTTGTAAGTTTCTAGGTAGAAGTTAAAAATTTACTTTCTGTGAGGTAATGCACACTTGTGACTGCTAACCAGCACGTATGCATAGGGTATATAAGTGGAAGTTTTCAATAAAGAGGTGCTTCAGTATCACTGGAGACCGGCCGCATCATCATCATTGTGAGTGTCTTTTCATTCCCACTCCCCCTTTCAGGATCCGCGTTGATTCGTGGCTGCTGGTCGGCCGCAGAGTCCGGACTGGAGAAAGCCGATCCCCAGGCAGGAATGTGAGTAGAGGATTTGAGAGGGAGCCAATCCTTGTGGCTGGTGCAGAGTGACGGGGGACTCGACGTCCTCGTGAGGCAAGTGCAGATCAAGGAACACTGTGATTGCCTCCAACAACCTGACATCAGATAGAGGAATGAGAAATCCCCGGGACAGCCTGGATGCAAGCAAGCCGCCATTATCAGAACCCGCTGTTGGAAACGTCACTGCTACAAGCCCGTTCAATTTTGAATCTGGCCGCAGCTGTTACAGTGTGACACATACGTGTCCTCCAGCAGCCGTCCCATCCCTGTGCGTCTGTCTGGAGCTGGGGATTAGTATACAGCTATTGTGCGCTGAGTTGTGTCACCCAAATTCCATGACTTTATAACACCTACAAGTCGAGAACATGCCTGTAGTTGGATTTGTGGTCTTTAAGGAAGTACATTGCGGTGGGTCCAAATCCAATAGGCCTGGTGTCCTTGGTAGGGTAGGGGAGGACACAGGAAAGCACAGAAGGAAGTCCAGGTGGCACAGAGACAGAAAATGGCCATCTACAAGTCAAGGAGAGTGACCCCTGAGGAGAAACCAGCCCTGCGAACCCTCTCACGTCTCACTCGTAGACCTCGGGATGATGGGGACATACATGTCTGCTGTTTACAGCACCCCAAGTCATCCTACGTGATGGCAGTCCGAGCAAATAAATACAGTGCCTTGGGACACACTTCAGTGTTCCCAGCAGCACGGCCGACATGGCACCTCTGTTGAATGATGTCAAGGTCCAACAGCCCTGAAAGGCTGCGTGGCTGTGGCAGAGGGCCTCTCTTAGGGAATATTCTGAACACAAGCGAAGGCACAGTTCCTAACCTGGCAGGCTCCCATCATACGTTCCGTGAGCAGAGAAACGTCGAGAATAAGTGCATCCCACATTCCCCCTTTCTGTATATACACCGTGGCAATAAGTGTGATGATGTGTAAGGCTTGGAGAAGGTGTGCGACGATGGTGGAGCTGACTGCTCCCCAGGACACCTGGGGCAGGTGGTTCAAATAACATCAGCCTCCTGCAAATGTGTTCATTCATGGTCTACTGAGAAATGGAACCACATGTTTTTTGTTTGTTTGTTTGTTTTTTCTGACATTCCTACAAATCTGTCAGGAGTGTCTTTACCCCTTCCACGTAGCTGGTGGGAGACGTGCAGTTCCAGATCCCTTTGTGCATGGGACTGTGGGACACTAGTGTAGGAAAACCCTGTGAGGGCCCCAGGGGAGTCCCCAGCTTTGAGTCTGGGTTCCGGGCCCTCCCTGGTCATCTCGGGGTCCTGGGTGTGGAGACCTCTGTGGGCCAGCCCTCACCTCAGTCCGGCACTGGATGGTGTTGGTGGCCTGGTGCACCTTGCCCTGGTCCAGAGAGGTGGAATAGTTGAACCCACAGACCATCTGTAGGACGATGTCCTTGGTGGAGTTCTGCAGAGACAGAGCCCGGTACCGGGCCAGTAGGCATTGGGGGCCTTCCTCCCAAGAATCTGCGTTCCTATATTGTGGCAGCCCTAGCAAACTAATACAGTCGATTCGGACACAGCGAACGCATCCCCTGCGCCACAGTCAAAGGGGCACTAGAATTGAATGACTTCAGGGTCCCACAGCACTGAAAGGCTGAATGGCTGAGGAAGATGACCTCTTTGATGGGCTCCGAAGGAGATGAATGAGGCCACAGCTCCTGACCTGGTCCGCCTACCACGGTCGCTGTGCTCTGCCAGATGACAAGTTGCAGAGAAGCGTATGCAATACCTCAATTCCTCCCCATTTTGTGTGAAAAGTACCCAATCTGGTGTTAGGATGTGTAAAGTTTGGAGAAGGTCTGCAAGGACAGACCACCTGACGACTCCATGGGATCCGTGGGGTAGGTAAGGCAGCAATCAAAACAATAGCAAACTGCAAAGACCGCGTAGATGTTTTCCTCTCCTGTTCCCACAAACGTGTGTGAAGAGTGTGTGTCTACCCTTCAGGGAAGCGGGTGGGAGGGGTAGAGGTCCAGAGTGCTTGAGGGAGTGGGCCTGTGATTTCAGTCTGTGTCCTGGGTCCTCCGTGTTCATGCCAGAGGGCTGGATGTGGTGCCCTTTGTGGGCCAGCTCTTACCTCAGACCAGGACGGGACAGGGTCGGGGTCCTGATGCACCTGCACCCTGACCTGGTAGATGAAGTGGCCGGGCCCCTTGAACACTTCCTGAAGGATGTCCTGGGAGGAGCTCTGCAAAGACAGTTGGCATCAGGGTCCTTCCTCCCATGCTGTGCCCTCATGTTATGGCAGCCCCGGCTGTTAGGACACACTGAACAGGGCCCCAGCGCCACTGTTGACATGGCAATAGAATGGAATGACGTCAGGGTCCTACAGCACTGATAGGCTGCATCACTGAGGAAAATGACCCCCTTTTTGGGATAGGACAGAGATGAATGAGGCCACAGCTCCTGCCCCTGTGTATTTCTACCCGACCAGGAAGCTAGTGGGAAGGAATGGAGGTTCAGACTCCTTTGGGAGCGGGCCTGGAAACCGCTCATGTGGTAGAGGCCTGGAGGGGCCAAGGCGCGTCCCCGGATTTGAATGTGGGTTCTAGTCCCGCCCCAGTCATCTCAATGTTCCGGCACTGTGGACCCGTGTGACCTGCTCTCACCTGAGTCCAGTTCTGGCCGGTTTTGGTGGCCCGGCGCGGCTGCACCTTATAGCGGGAGAGGGCGTAGGTGAAGCCATCAGCTAACACCTCGATGTGCTGGGTGACAGTCTGCAAAGACAGAGCCCGGTACCGGGCCAGTTGGTATCAGGACCTGTCCACCCATTGTATGCTCCTACGTTACTGCGGCCCCGGCGAACTCATACAGTCTGTTAGGACATGCGGGACAGGTCCCCTGCGCCACTGCCAAAATAGCAATAGAATTGCATCGTGGCAATGTCCAATAGCCCTGAAAGGATGAGTCGCTGAGGAAAATAACTTCTTTTCGGGATACGAAGGAGATGGATAAGGTCGCAGGTCCCGACCAGCTAGCTGTATGTGTCCCCCACCAGGAAGCCAGTGAGGAGGAGTGGAGGTTCAGACTCCTTTGGGAGTGGACCTGTGAACCGCTCATGTGAGAAAGCCCTGGAGGGGCTAAGGGAAGGCCCCAGGTCTGATCTGGGTTCTAGTCCCACCCCAGTCATCTCGATGTCCTGGCTGTGGAGACCCCTGTAGACTGCTCTCACCTGAGAGCAGCTGTGGAGGGTGTTGGTGGCCTGGCGCTCCTGCACCCCGTACAGGGAGAGGTCATCGTCGAACCAGTCAGACAGCTCCTCCGCGGTCTCTCGGGTGGAGCTCTACAAAGAGAGAGCCCGGTTCCGGGCCACGGGGCATCAGGGGCCTTCCTGGGCATTGCCTCTGGGGCAGCTGCCCGCCACCAATTGTGCCCCATAGATGAGGCAGCGAGGGAATTCTACAAACACCTCCAGCCAGGGAAGGAATGAGATGACACCTCGAGGTCTCAGGATCAGCCAGTGGGTAGAGGAGGCTGGTCCCTAGCACTCACCTTTTCATCCCTCCAGCCACGACCTGGGGGTGAACATGACACCCGCCAGGCTTCTGACACCTGAGCAATGTGATACTGCACGACATGGCTTCCCCCATCCCAAGCTTTCCCTCACTGCCACCCAAAACACACCACACACACACACACACACACACACACACACACACACACACGTGAGTGCACACACCCAGGATGAGGGGTAAGGAGTGTAGGGCTTCCCAAGTGGGTTTACAGTTGGGACCTGAGTGAACAGGATTGACCCCCAGTCTGCCCCAGGTTACCTGAGGGTTCCTTTTTCCAAATGGCCAGAGGCGTCGCCATTGAAAATTTCGGGAGAGGTTTCGGCATCGTGGGAGGCCTCGGAGAGTCGGGAAACAACAACAGAACATCCTGCTCTCTTGACTGTCTCCAGTCTAGTGAGCTGGATAGGGGTCTGTCTCTAGAATGTGGGTGCATGGTTACCAGGGTTCTAATGTCAGTTGGGGGCTGTCACCAAGGAAGTGAGGTCACATCTTAAAGGTTTCATTACCTGGCCCCTTCCTCCAATCAGAGCCACCCGAAGTTCCTTCTGGGCTGTTGACTGCTCACCCTCCTCGCCAGTGTCATCTCCTACCTATACACAGATATCCAACACAGCCCTCCCCACATTTCCCTGGGAGTGGACCAGCTTCACAGCTCTGAGGACAGAGCTGTGTTCAGACCTCTTTTCTTCCCAGTTCTGTGTCCTAAGAGGCTTGGTGCCTCTCAGGGCCTCCCCTGTGCCCGGACCTGCACAGTGGGGATGGTGAGAACACCTGGCATGATCCAAGGGCTGTGTGCATATGCCGTCAATAAGTTTAAAGTTTCTCCTTACGTTGTCGGTGAGCCCCCGAGTTTGGGAACTCGCACTGGACCGTGTGCAGGAAACACTCCAGAACATACCATGAGTAAATATATGAGTGACACTATCGAGGGCCTTTGCAAATGGTGGTTTTGAACTGGCTTTGATTCGCTCGTGTGATGACCTGGGTCGGATCCTAGATCCGTGAGGGCTTTATCATTCATGGTTGGAGGCAAGACTGTCTCAGGATCCTGGGGACTTGGGGAGAGAGAGGGGACTCCCTGGTGGGGGTGGCGATGGTTGTGAGGGTGAGCCCTGTCTTCCCCAGGGGAAGGCATGAGCCCTGCGCTGTGGATACAACCTGCCCCAGGCCAGGGCCTGAAAGCCAAGATCCATCCTTGGCTGGATCTGTGTGTGTGTGTGTGTGTGTGTGTGTGTGTGTGTGTGTGTGTGTGTATATATATATGCAGGAGGCCTACATGGAACAGGCCATGGCCAGGAGGAGAAATCCGAGGTCCATGTCACAGGCTGCTGCTGCTGCATGGCAGGTCCTGGGCTGAGATATTTGAATGACTTCTTTTGACTCTGGAAATTCAACTTTGATTGTTCCAAATTATACACGTGCATCATATGGAAAGTAGTGAACCTGGCTGCTGAGTGGGAGCTGCTGGGCACTCTGCGGGGCCAGACAAAGACGACATCTCCCAAGCGCAGCTGCAGGTCTGTTATAGGTTCGAGGTCAAGTTGACGGCCTGTGTGCTGGGATCTGCCGCCTTGAGGAATAAGCCTCAGCTTCTGAGGAAGGTGTGAAAGAGAGTGTGGTGGGGAGGGAGATGTCAGCCATTTCACACCCCGAATTTGCTGCCAGAATATTACCCCGCCTTCCAAAGGAAGGAAATTCTGATACGTGACATGAGCAAAATATGAACTTTGAGGACGCTGTGGTAAGAGAACTGAAACCATCTCAAAGGACCAATACGGGTGATCCCACTCCCTTGGCATCATCTTCCTCACAGAGATGGAAAGAATGGTGGATGCCAGAGGACGGGAGCAGAGGGGCACGGGGGATGAGTGTTTCAGTTTTGCAAGACAAAGAGTTCTGGGGATGGGTGGGGAGACGTTTGCAGGGCAGTGTGAATGTACTTCTTACCAGCGAGCTGTAGACGGAAAACTGGTTAAGATAGTCTGTTTCCGGTTACGTGTATTTTACCAGTAAATATAGATGGGTATATAGATATTCATTCATTCATTCATTCATTCATTCATTCTATCATGTATTTATTTTTTGTACCCTTGAGGCTGACCAAGGTATAGTCATTCATCTGGAAGGACATATCCTGGACATCGCTTGGGGCCGGGATCTCAGGCAGCAAAGACCCACCTGTTGCCCTCCAAGGACATGAGGCAGCAAGGGAAGTCTACAAACACCTCCAGCCAGGGAAGGAATGAGATGACACCTTGAGGTCTCAGGATCAACAAGTGGGTAGAGGAGTCTGGTCCCCAGCACTCACCTTTTCATCCCTCCAGCCACGACCTGGACCTGGGGGATAAACATGACACCCGCCAGGCTTCTGACACCTAAGCAACGTGATACTGCACAATATGGCTTCCCCCATCCCAAGTTTTTCCTCACTGCCACCCAAAACACACACACACACACACACACATACACACACACACACACATATCCAGAGTGAGGCAAAAGGCGTGCAACTTCCCAAGTGGATTCATGGTTGGGACTAGAACTGGATAGGCCTCCCCTGGGCTGCCCTGGGTTACCCGATGGTTCCTTCTTCCAAATGGCCAGAGGCGTCGCCATTGAAAATTTCGGGAGAGGTTTCGGCATCGTGGGAGGCCTCGGAGAGTCGGGAAACAACAACAGAACATCCTGCTCTCTTGACTGTCTCCAGTCTAGTGAGCTGGATAGGGGTCTGTCTCTAGAATGTGGGTGCATGGTTACCAGGGTTCTAATGTCAGTTGGGGGCTGTCACCAAGGAAGTGAGGTCACATCTTAAAGGTTTCATTACCTGGCCCCTTCCTCCAATCAGAGCCACCCGAAGTTCCTTCTGGGCTGTTGACTGCTCACCCTCCTCGCCAGTGTCATCTCCTACCTATACACAGATATCCAACACAGCCCTCCCCACATTTCCCTGGGAGTGGACCAGCTTCACAGCTCTGAGGACAGAGCTGTGTTCAGACCTCTTTTCTTCCCAGTTCTGTGTCCTAAGAGGCTTGGTGCCTCTCAGGGCCTCCCCTGTGCCCGGACCTGCACAGTGGAAATGTGACATTGTTTTCTAAAGCTCATTAAATTGGAAGAAAATCTAATGTTCTATAATGTTTCCTAAAACATGTTATAAAAATTAGCTTCCTTTACTTCTTTTCCCCCCCTTTTTCCTGACAAGTTACAGATGTTTGGCCCAGCAAATATGGATTGTTGTTTGAACAACAGCTCTTCACATGAGGTGCCTCCATGTCCACCCAGGTATTCAGTCCACTCAGTTTAGAATATTATTATTTTGGTTTATTTGAGTTTGTTCTGAAGTAAAATTATTTGCCTACGAGTTTTGGGATGATGACGATTTCCACGGTAACAGCACAGATCTGTGCCAGTTTCTCTCATCTCAGTGTTGTACATGTGTGAGTTCTACTCCTCACTTGGTATGAATCATCTAGAGATTTTTTTCCCCTCACATAGGAAAATCCAACAAGCTTATACTTAAAGATAACAAGGCTGAATTCTTAGCTCTGCTGTTTTTTCATTGTTCTTCTTCGGGCAAATCATTAGAGCTTTTTTAGCTTTAATTTTGTTTTTTTATTTGTTACAGAAATACTATCATTTCCCTCTTAGGATTTATGCAGGGTTCAGTGAGCTGATGTTTACCATCTTTGACACAGGGCTTAGTACATCTTAGGTGTGCAGGAAACAGCAGGTGCTCCTTGGTGGTGTGTTTCCCTGTCTCCCAGTCAGTTGTGAGCTCCCTGCAGGGGAGGGACACACAGGACCCATCTCAGTGTGGTGCAAGTAGTAGACACGACGATGGTAGAAAATGGCGCATAGATTTTACTCCATTTCTGTGTTTAGATAGAAGGCTTGGTGTTTTCCACTTTTTTTCTATCACTCACTTTCAAAAAAGACAGCCTTTTTATTGACTTGAAGGTTTTCTTTTCTTTTTCAAGTGCATTGCTTTGTAAATAGGCATAGGAGACAAAATTTCTGTTTTAGCTGCGAAAGACACCCCCGCTACTCCGTAAGCGAGGTTAAAAACCAGAACCGCACAAACCAACCCAGACTGCCTTATGCCCTTTTGGGTCTGTAATGTGAGGAGGGTGGTGTGTAGACAGACCCTCCTGGGCTGTGCTGATCTCCCTCTGTGTGTGCTTGCTTAGGATTCCCTGCCTCAGAGCAGAGGTTTCTAGGCATGAACCGGAAGACACTGTGAAAAACAGCATGCAACAGTCTAGAGGGTTGCTTTTTGAGATGGCACGTGTCTAGTCACTAGTGTGACCTGGAGAGAGTGCAAAATTTGTGTACAAATGGAGGCATCTTGTGTTGGTGGTCCATCGATTATTTGTTTGTTTCTTCCTAGAGCACTTTTACCCACTGTGTTCAGCTTGCTGCTTCCACTAGAAGAAAGAACCCCACTTGTTTGTCAGTGTACAGGTATAATTTTATAAATCTTTTACATAGCTCTCTTTTGAGTTTGAAGGGAAGAAATGAAGACACTTGTGAAAATTTGATTTGTTTTATAAAAACAATGTATGAGGTCTGATCAAAAAATACAGTGAATGTTTAAATTAAAAAAGAATTTATTGCAGTAAATGACACATTGCTATTAAACCCCCTGAAAATATTCCCTCTCGCTTCAAATACACTTATCCCATCATTCTTGCCACTTTCTGTAGCAGTTCTGGAACTCCTCTTTCCTGAGTGTCTTTAGTTGCACTGTCATGGCTGCCTTGCACTGATGTCCTGAATCAATTCAAAATATTTACCTTTTATGGTCATTTTGACTTTGGGGAAGAGCCAGCAGCCACACGATGCCAGGTCCGGTGAATAAGGTGGATGAGGACACACTTGACTGTTTGGGAACATACCACCATGTAGTGGAACTGGCAGATGTTTGCTATTGTGTCTTGACTGGCCACCATTGAGAATATGTAAGCACCTTGACTGTGAGTCGCTATTGTTCCAGCACGGTACCCTGAGAGGCCCAGAGAGAGTGGCAGTGCCCTGAGAGCCCTGGCTGAGTCCAGGAAGTCTGGCTGTGTCCAGAGAGAGTGGCAGTGCCCTGAGAGCCCTGGCTGTGTCCAGGAAGTCTGGCTGTGTCCAGAGAGAGTGGCAGTGCCCTGGGAGCCCTGGCTGAGTCCAGGAAGTCTGGCTGTGTCCAGAGAGAGTGGCAGTGCCCTGAGAGCCCTGGCTGAGTCCAGGAAGTCTGGCTGTGTCCAGAGAGAGTGGCAGTGCCCTGAGAGCCCTGGCTGTGTCCAGGAAGTCTGGCTGTGTCCAGAGAGAGTGGCAGTGCCCTGAGAGCCCTGGCTGTGTCCAGGAAGTCTGGCTGTGTCCAGAGAGAGTGGCAGTGCCCTGAGAGCCCTGGCTGAGTCCAGGAGGTCTGGCTGTGTCCAGAGAGAGTGGCAGTGCCCTGAGAGGCCCTCGTGTGCCCGAGTAGACTAGTGGTACCCTAAGAAGTCCAGGAAGTCTGGCTGTGCCCAGAAGTACTGGTGGTGCCCTGAGAAACCCTGGCTGTGACCAGAGAGCTTGGCTGTGTCCAGGAAATAGCATTCACCTCCAGGCTCCTCGCACAGGGCCCCTCGCGGAAGACGCTTGTCGCGTAGATTGTGAGGCGAGACCCTGTAGGGGTGGAGTGTGGGGACAGAGCCCCAAAAAGCAGTTTCCAGGCTCTCGGCCTCACATAGAAAGGTGCTGGCTCAGGTAGTAAATGGCCATCGACTGTGATCAAATGGCCAGCAGCTGTGGCTAGTTGGCCGTCAGCTGTAACCAGTGAGCCATTAGTCATGAATATAACTGCCGTGGCTAGGCTAGTAGCAAAAAAAAAAGGGGGGGGAGCTAGCAAGAAGATGGTGGCTGAGTCTGCAAGCGGCACAGTGAGGGTTGAGAATTGTGTGGCTCCTGGTTCCTGTGTCTCCAACCCAGCTGCCAGTGAGAGTATAGTGGTGTGACTCCCCTACCTATGGCTCCGTGGGTGTTCCTTTTTGGCCTCACCACGTCCTGCGTTCTTATGTGGGGAGTGGGACCAGAGACCCCGCCTGACACCCCGCATGACATATACCAATGATAAGAGATCTTAAGTGAAGCAATACCAAGGGAAGGACTTTAGGCCAAGGCAGATGAAGAGATTGCACAAGTTCTACCAGATGAGTTTTCATCTACCTTGTCAGTTTGTTCTATAAAACCAGAGGATTGGGGACGATAAGTGCAATGGAAAGCTGCAATGTCAGCCAAGTTTGCAGAACTGGTGTAGGATTTGTCGAGTAAAATGGTTCCCCCATCCCTGTGGGACTCTGTGGGGACTTTACAAGTAGGAGAAACCCTTTCTGTATTTTAGTAACTGCTGCACCTGGAGCCCTTTGGTGTGGGAAACCTTCTCCCCAGTGAGAATACATACAGACTGTTAGGAGTCCATTTTTATCCTCGAGGGGGCAACTGGATTGAAATCTACTTTTCAAACATCAAACAGCCCTCATTAGCTTCAGTAGGCCTCGTTAGTATCGTTTCCCTCTGTTGTAAACAGAGATTCCCTTATTTTAGTTATCTATGTACTGGTCCACTTAAAAACATCACAAGCATTTATAGAAAGTTAAATTGTTAGAAGCAAAATTTAGCTTTTGAATATTAAGGTTCTTTTTTTCCCCTAAGCAATCAAAGACCTGATGGTGCAGAGCACATAAAATTTTGACTTTCCCTTTATAATTTCCTGTGAAGAACATACCAATAGTACAGAAAAACTTTTCTCCTTTTAACAGAGAGAGAAGCCCAAATTCCAATTCTGTGTCTGTGTAGTTTTGAAATTAACTTAAATAAATCTGCTCCAATCTCAGTTAGTTTGTTGTCTTTTTCAAGATTCATTTTGCGTGAACCTTCTACAACACACACAAAATTTCTGCAACTTTCATAAACCTTTCAGCTTTTCCCCTAACTTTTCTGTCTCTTATTCTAGAATAATCATTTTCTTTAGGACAAAATTACTTTCTTTTCCTTCCATGAAAATGTATGTCCATTCCTCATACCTTCTTTTACCAAACACACATCTTATTTTGTCCATGCAACCATTATGAAGCACAATAACATCCTAATCAGGCTGTGTCATGAGTGTCTGGATCTTAATCTGAGGCATCGTGTTCCCTTCTCGCCCTGTAAAATGACACAGTAAGGACACCAAACTTATTACCCTGGTTTCCCATCCGGTCTGCTGGAGCCAATGCTAGAGAGCAGTGGACAACTGCACGTCCTGAATTTAAGTAATACCCTGAAGCTGCATTTTATTTATTAAAGACGAATCCTAAATCATGTGCACTTGAAAAGCAATCACATGAGTTTGTTATTTCTCCATTTTGTATGAGCTCTCATTTCATTTCAGTCCATTAAATAGGTTTCTTTTACAATGTAAATTTGAATTTACAAATCAGTTTCTGCGATGCTTTCTAGGGACAGAAATATACCATATTTCTAATAAATACACACGTACACACAGCACAATAATACAAAACCCAAAGAAAAGTTTTGGATCCAGGTACGTTTTCTGGCCGATGGAGTAAATTGTGGTTTTCCTCAAATGGCTAAAGTTTTTGCACACCTTTAAGGAGGTTTTTAAAACTGAAAGAATGCATTCTATTATCCTGGGATGTTTGAGATTCTCTGCTTTAAAGTTTCTCCATCGGTGGGCTTATCAACAAACACACAAAAAATAAAATGGAAAGCCAGTGTGAACAAAAAATTTGGAAAGCTCAGAAAGTACAGAGAGTGGCCGAAAAGGCCTGAGTTTTCAAAGGGGCAGATTTTCCTGGGGGAGGGAAAGACTGACAAATGGCTCCAGCAGTGAAGCCTGAGCAGCTAATGGCTGCTGCCCATCTGGAGTCACAGAAGACGGGAGGGAAAGAAAAGGTGCAGCGGGCAGGCAGGTGCTGTAGGCGAGGGCGCACTGGTAGGAGAGGGGTCTTCCCAGGGCTTTTTGGTAAAGCTGGCTGTGGAGTCGCAAGTGCAGGGCTCAGAAGGAACGTTTTCTATCAACCCCCCACCCCCCCCCTTGCTTTGTTCCAGTCTCGCAAGAGCTGGTTTTGTTTGTTTGTTTGTTTGTTTGTTTTTAAATGTATCAGGGCATTTGCCGAATTTTAGAATTACTTCTAAGGTAGACAACAGCAGCCTCCTGATTTTATTTAGAGCTCTCAAGCTACCTGTTTTAAAACAAAAAGCTTCCCATTGTTCTAGGAGGTACAGTCTTTCCTTTGTACTGAGCACCCAAATAAACGAGCTCTGGAGTTTCAAAGGAACCTATCGTGGCTAACGAAGCTTGAGATCATCTTGTGTGATTTTTGTCCAGAAGCTTAGCCAACTGCAACCCTCTGGACCATAATTTTGGAACATGTATGTAATCAACCAAAGTCCCAGCCGGTGGCCGCTTGCATGTGAAAATTTACAGCATGGGTTACCCATTTTGGTCTCCTCCTTGCGAAAGTGTCCTTTTCAGTTCCTCTTATGAGTGTCGCCACAAACCTTATAAACAAGGCCTAGTCCCAACCTAGAGGATATCTTCCCTAAGTAACAAACACTACTGAGGAAAGCCATCCCTGGCAGATACCCTCCTTGGTACCAAAGGCAACTGAGGGTACCTACCGCTCCTAGGTACCAAACCCCAATCGTATGAAATTGTTTTCATGTTGCTTTGTCCAGATAGGTCTTCTTTTTTTGTTTTCATTTAAATAATGGGGTGGACAGAAGGGAGTGCAAAATTTCTGCCAATGACTATTTATGCGATTTGGGGCATTTCTTTGGACCTCCTTAATTTACTGACGTGAAAAATGAGATCACTGGACCAGATGCTTACCTCTGGGTCTTACCTTCTATGTATGGTTGTATCTGGGGGCCAAGTTTGCTGTTTTTTGGGATGCTCATATTTTTTTGATAGACAGTGAATCCCTGTTGTGTACCAGGCATGATGCCAGGCTTTTCAGATATGCATTAGGGAAGACAGAGAGTTCCTGTCATGGAATTGACTGTCTCAGAAAAAGGCAGGTCAGTAAATCATAGACATACAGGTGACGGCAGATGGAGGTCAGGGATGCACATAGAACAGGGTTGGCTGACACGTGAAATGTTGAAATTGTGTAAATGAGGCCGACGTATACCTGCCACAAAGAGGTATCTCTGTCACATGGTTGCTGGTGTTCTTTGCCATCACTTTCCGTCTTCGGAATCTGGGCTCGATCCATAGAAGGGGCGTTCTTTGTGCCTGTGGGACTTGACCTTGTGTAGATGTGTGCGTACAGGCCAGAGCTAGAAGTTTTCGGAAAGATAGCTATCACCTCGTCTGTCGCTTTGGTTTGACTCTTGTTATTTTTGGTTTTGGATAGGATTGTGTGTGAGTTGGGCTGTTTGTTTGAAAGCTTTCAAAGAAATTTTTTTGTCTTCCTTGACCTTAAATATTACTTTATTCATTTTAAAAACTACATTGTTCAGTTTTATACTTAAATAAAATATAGGTCTCGAGGGGTTGGTGGAGGTGACGCTGGTTCCAACACTAGCACAGCTGGGCAGTGAGTTGACTGGTGACTTGGCCAGAGCACTGGGGGTGCGGGGCCGGGGAGTGGCGTGGAGTGGGCTGGAGAGAGTCAGTGGGGCTGTCCAAGGGAACAGAGATACGCGGACTGTGTTAAGGAGCTTGCCTTTGAATGGGGCTGAGGTTACCGAACGAGCCGGATGGAGCGTCAGGGTCGAGGGAGAGGTTTTGCTGAACCTGTCGCAGAGAATTCGTCTTCGTGGCTGAGCCCTGGATTGTGTGTGTATCTCTCAAACGTAAGGACATCGTCTTACCCAAGCACAGTACCGTTTTCACACCCAGCCAGTTCACAGTGAGTCCTTCCTGTGATCTGATACTGGGTCCGTGTTCATGTTTCTAGACTTGTACCTTAATAGGAGAGAGTAGGCTCCAGGGCCTGTTCCCCAAGCAGGGAAAGCATTGAAAATACAGGGGACGGGAAATAGCTGCCGGTGGACGAGGAACCTGCAGGAAGCCCGAGAGGAGAGATGAGCTGGGGAGCCTCCCGCTGTCTGAAAGGGAAGGCAGATGCGGGCCTGGGGTGGGGAGGGGCAGGTCCTTGGAGGAAAGTGAAAATGCCAGTGCGGTGCTGAGCTGGCTTCTTGGCGTCTTTGCGTCTCGCGTACAGAAGAGACAAATCTCCTACCCTTGAAATCATTTGGCTTTCAGTCCCTTATTGGCAAGTTGAATCTCTTCCCTAGTTTACAGACGTTTGGTTTTCCGCACCACTCGAGGAAGAAAGCTTCGGGAGTTAGAGGTAGGGTGACAAAGGGCTAGGAAGTGGGGCCTGATGTGAGTGACAAGAGGAGAGGTAGGAGAGGGCCTGTGATCAAAAGCATCTATACTGGGCCAAAGGACCGGCTGCAAAAAGTCCGGCTGCAAAAAGTCCGGCTGCTTATAGCACGGAAGCCAACACTCCAGAGGCGAGGCCGGTGGATGGTCGGCATCCCGGGAGGATGGCGGAGTCCTGTCCTAAGGCCGTCCCCTGCCTTCCAGCTTGGCCCAAAGGTTTTCGAGGCAGGTGAGGAGAGGCCGAACAAAGGAAGAGTTCAGGGAAACGCGTGGTTCTGCACCACAAAGGAAAGCAGACGTGGCTCAGGCCAAGTCCTGGGAAGAAGGCGCTTCCCAGAGGCAGGTCTCTTTCCGGGATCAGAGTGGATCTTCTTTGATGTGAAAAGGTCCTTCGAGTCATTGTCCCGGATGTTTCCTTGAGGAACCAGGGTCATGTAGCCTGTCAGGGTGCAAACAGAACAATTGAAACTGGTATGCAGAGTATATGTACAGTAAACAGAGTCTCTAAGGTTGGGAGGGAGGAGAGATAAGCAAAGCAAAGCAAAACTTACAAAAAGTCCCAAGCTCAACTACACTTTCGACTCAAATGACACTAGAGCTCTCAATCTCCACATAGAAGATACGAGTGCCACCGTGACAGCCTGTCCCCTTCGACCTCGAAGGGGAAGAAGGGATCCAAGTTGGCACTAGTTGAGCAGTAGGTCGCTGGCCTACTATGGAGGTCAAAAGTCCACCGAGAATGATGACATTTGCTGTGATTTTCCCCAAAAAAGCTGTGGAATGGGCCGAGCATCAAACAACTGGAAGGAATCTCCTGTTGCCAGGCTATTGAGATAGGCGTTAGGAAGACCGTTCTTGTCACGGAATACACTGTCTCAGGGGGATGCAGGGCAACAAATCATTGATGTACAGGTGACGGCAGGTGGATGTCAGGGATGCACATAGAACAGGGTTGGCTGACGCGTGAAATGTTGAAATCGTGCAAATGAGGCCGATGTATACCTGCCATAAAGAGGTATCTCTGTCAGACGGTTGCTGGTGTTCTTTCCCGTTACTTTCCGTCTTCGGAATCTGGGCTCGATCCATAGGAGGCACGTTCCTTGTGCCTGTGGGACTTGACCTTGGTAGATGTGTGCGTACAGGCCACAGCTAGAAGTTTTCGGGAAGATAGCTATCACCTCGTCCGTCGCTTTAGTTTGACTCCTGTCTTTTCTGGTTTTTTGGTAGGATTGTGTGTGACTCGGGCGGTGTTTTATTTGAACGCTTCCAAAGATAACTGTCTTGACTGACTTTCAGTGTTACTCGACTCCACTTTACAAACGACATTATTCAGTTTTATATTTAAATAGTGAGTTTTTAAAATTACTGACTTGCTCTCTCCGTCCAGTTTTTGTATAGAAATCAACTTCCAGGTAAATACGATTCATCGGTAAATAAGTCAGTCAATCTGCCTAAGTTCCTGTAGCATCGGGAAATTGCCGTGGTCATTTTTAGAATTACGGTTGATGAGTTGGCCCGGAGAAGTCGCAGAGGTGACAAAGGTTATGCCAGAGGGAGGTGAATGAGAGGGAACTTTCCTCAGATCGCCCTTCTGTAACTGTATTGGTGAGGATAGGCTGTTCTAACACAAAGTCCTCAAAAGATGAGTTGGCTCCCACACAATCCAAATGTACGTCTTGTTCCCGTGATAGTACCTAGCAGGGCCAGAGGCCACGTGGAGATTAGGGTCCCAGGTTGATGGGCCACCGGCCACCTTCAGGTGGAGGCTTCAAAGACTGCCTTCAGTGTTGACTCCCTCTAGTCAGGTGCAAGGGAAGAGCACCTGGAGGGCCCTGCCTACTGGTTGTATCCATGACGTGGGCCTGGAAGTGGTGACATCCACTGTCACTCAGAGGTACCACTGGCTCCAGCACCAGCCCAGCCGGACCAGGCTCTGGCCCCACAGCGGGTTGTTCCTCAGGCTGTGGAGTGTTCTGGACTTCTGGAGGTGGTTGTGGACAGGATAACGTGACAGGTTCCCGCACGTGCCTGCCCTCCTCGTGCCTTTCCCAAGACAGGCAAGATGCTATTGCCTGTAACGGCACTCCGGCCTAAGAACCTCCCCTCCCCAGATGATCTTCGCAGCCTGCAGTCCCCTCACCTTCCAGCTCTGCCTCGGAGGGCTCCAGATTCTCCAGCTCTACCCAAAGGAGGTGGACGTGGCCTACCAGGTGTGAGACAGGAGAGTCCACCTGCACAAGCGCCCGCTTCAGCTTGGACCAGGGCAGAAGGAGGGGCTGGCCGCAGTACTGCACCCGGTCTGGCCAGGTTCCCACCATTGAAGCGATGGCCCTGGGGGGAGGCAGTCAGGCAGCAGACAGAGAGTGTCACAGTCCCGGTCTCCCCTTCCACACTGCCCTCCCGTGGGCCCCTCATTTGGAACTGAGCCCCTCTGTAACAGCCACCGCACGTGCAGGGGGCAGCTTCATCCTACCCCTACCCCCGTGGGGCTGTCCTGGCCGTAGGAGGGCTGGTGATCCTGCAGGTTCACCATGGAGTCTGTGTGAGCCTCTTCTTCCCAATGGCATTTCTCCCGCAGGTCCCAGTCACTGGCCACCCAACCCTCCATGCACCTGGGCATCTGGACTGAGGACTGGGACAGGCTGGTCAGCAGGCTGCTCACCATACCTCCTGTTCTGAGCCTGGTGATGGTGGCCAGAGAGATGGGTGTGGAGAAGGGAAGAGCGGGATGGGAGTGTGGTCGGCTTGGGACGCGTCGTCCCGGTCTCCACTCTGGTCCTAGGGGGCCTGGCCGCTTCCACAGTTCCCTTGGACACCTGTCCTCCCGCAGTGGAAGCCAGCAGACCTCAGCCCCACTCCCATTGAAACCGGAAGATGTGTGAGATCAGGGCTGTGCTCGTTCCTCCCCTCCCACAGCCTCCATTCCGTCGACACCAGGAAGCCGTCCTCGACCCAAAGACCACTCACCTTGTCACCTGGTCCATCGGGGTGTCCCCTTGGTTGTCATAGGGGAAGAAGCCTCCGGATGTGGAGAAGACCTCGATGGCATCCCATCTGCTGGATGGTGGACGGGACACGTGAATGAGGTCTAGTGTTTCTGCCTGACTCACTGACCAGAACTGAGGCCTGGGGATCGCATCTGCTTCATTCACTGACCTGAGCTAAGTGTCTCCAAGAGTGCCTGCCTATAGCAGGTGCTTCCTACACATTGTGGAGCAAATGGGCTCCACCCAGAACCATCCCAGATACCTGAGCAGGCCTGGGGTCCCGTGCTGTCCCCAGAGATCCCTAATCTGGCTACACCACAGACAACGGCCAGTACCAGGCGGCTACAATGTCAGCTCTTTGAAAGGAGGTTTCCCATGCGCGTTTCCAACCTCAGAAAAGCCATAGGCCGCTGCTGGGTGAGGCAGGTGACTTTTCGTGGGGGAGAGAAATCCTTGCCGAGAACAAGCGCAGCACGTCCAGCCGCCCTTTCTGCGGAGACGGGCACCAGGTATGCACCTGCCATGGCTTCTCCCTACGGTAGTCCCCACGAGCACCCTAGGATGTTTCTCCCGTACCACCGCCTTTTTCAGAGGAGGAAACTGAGGCTAAAGAGATGGGGTGACACTTGCAAGTCCCACAGCTACCAGTGGGCGGAGACAGCCCTGTGCCGTCGGCAGGGCGGGTGCTCACCCAGGAAGCAGCTGGTCCAGGACCTGTTGTGCTCTGGAGAAGGCCGGGTGGAGGACCGTGAAGGTGGAGATGCGGGAGATGTTCCCACCCGGGAGGGTTTGCAGCGTGGACTTCTTTAGGCCTTCCAGTGTGCCTTGCTGCAGGGCCCGCATCCTGCATGCCTCGGTGAGGTGCGACGTGAACTCCGCTTCATACTGGGTGGGACAAGGAGGGACGTCCAGTCAGCGGCATCTCCATGAATCACCGGGGGAACTGAGGTCTGGAGCTCCCCCAGGAACTGCCAGCCCCTCAGGGACGTGTGCAAGAGGAGGGACAGGCGTGCCCACGCTGAACATGGTTCTGGCTTGAAAGTACCATTGAGTTTCGGTGGTGGTGGTGGTGGTGTTCATTGTTGTTCCCTTCCAGGCACAAGTCGGCTGAGGAACAAGCGACCTCCGTGAATGGTGATTGTCCCAGTGAGTGCACAAGAAACACGCCATTATAGTGATGACAGCACAGAGGCTTAGGGATGTGAAATGGCTGCCCAGGGTCATCCAGGTCACACCTGACAACTGTCCAAATGTAGAGCGGCAAGAAGGCATTTTTCTCTTTCCTCCCTGGGACTTTTCCGCCCACTGCTGACACGGAGAACCGAGGCCCCCCCAAATTTGGAGACAGTGTAAAGGATAGATCCAGCTTATGAAAACCCTCGACTTCGAAAAGGTCACTGATTTTTCTCATTTTACATCCAAAGGCATTTTGAGACCCTCTGTATGCAGGTCCCTGATTCAGCAAAGTGGCAAACGCCTGGGGAGTCCGGACTGGAGAAAGCCGATCCCCAGGCAGGAATGTGAGTAGAGGATTTGAGAGGGAGCCAATCCTTGTGGCTGGTGCAGAGTGACGGGGGACTCGACGTCCTCGTGAGGCAAGTGCAGATCAAGGAACACTGTGATTGCCTCCAACAACCTGACATCAGATAGAGGAATGAGAAATCCCCGGGACAGCCTGGATGCAAGCCAGCCGCCATTATCAGAACCCGCTGTTGGAAACGTCACTGCTACAAGCCCGTTCAATTTTGAATCTGGCCGCAGCTGTTACAGTGTGACACATACGTGTCCTCCAGCAGCTGTCCCATCCCTGTGCGTCTGTCTGGAGCTGGGGATTAGTATACAGCTATTGTGCGCTGAGTTGTGTCACCCAAATTCCATGACTTTATAACACCTACAAGTCGAGAACATGCCTGTAGTTGGATTTGTGGTCTTTAAGGAAGTACATTGCGGTGGGTCCAAATCCAATAGGCCTGGTGTCCTTGGTAGGGTAGGGGAGGACACAGGAAAGCACAGAAGGAAGTCCAGGTGGCACAGAGACAGAAAATGGCCATCTACAAGTCAAGGAGAGTGACCCCTGAGGAGAAACCAGCCCTGCGAACCCTCTCACGTCTCACTCGTAGACCTCGGGATGATGGGGACATACATGTCTGCTGTTTACAGCACCCCAAGTCATCCTACGTGATGGCAGTCCGAGCAAATAAATACAGTGCCTTGGGACACACTTCAGTGTTCCCAGCAGCACGGCCGACATGGCACCTCTGTTGAATGATGTCAAGGTCCAACAGCCCTGAAAGGCTGCGTGGCTGTGGCAGAGGGCCTCTCTTAGGGAATATTCTGAACACAAGCGAAGGCACAGTTCCTAACCTGGCAGGCTCCCATCATACGTTCCGTGAGCAGAGAAACGTCGAGAATAAGTGCATCCCACATTCCCCCTTTCTGTATATACACCGTGGCAATAAGTGTGATGATGTGTAAGGCTTGGAGAAGGTGTGCGACGATGGTGGAGCTGACTGCTCCCCAGGATACCTGGGGCAGGTGGTTCAAATAACATCAGCCTCCTGCAAATGTGTTCATTCATGGTCTACTGAGAAATGGAACCACATGTTTTTTGTTTGTTTGTTTGTTTTTTCTGACATTCCTACAAATCTGTCAGGAGTGTCTTTACCCCTTCCACGTAGCTGGTGGGAGACGTGCAGTTCCAGATCCCTTTGTGCATGGGACTGTGGGACACTAGTGTAGGAAAACCCTGTGAGGGCCCCAGGGGAGTCCCCAGCTTTGAGTCTGGGTTCCGGGCCCTCCCTGGTCATCTCGGGGTCCTGGGTGTGGAGACCTCTGTGGGCCAGCCCTCACCTCAGTCCGGCACTGGATGGTGTTGGTGGCCTGGTGCACCTTGCCCTGGTCCAGAGAGGTGGAATAGTTGAACCCACAGACCATCTGTAGGACGATGTCCTTGGTGGAGTTCTGCAGAGACAGAGCCCGGTACCGGGCCAGTAGGCATTGGGGGCCTTCCACCCAAGAATCTGCGTTCCTATATTGTGGCAGCCCTAGCAAACTAATACAGTCGATTCGGACACAGCGAACGCATCCCCTGCGCCACAGTCAAAGGGGCACTAGAATTGAATGACTTCAGGGTCCCACAGCACTGAAAGGCTGAATGGCTGAGGAAGATGACCTCTTTGATGGGCTCCGAAGGAGATGAATGAGGCCACAGCTCCTGACCTGGTCCGCCTACCACGGTCGCTGTGCTCTGCCAGATGACAAGTTGCAGAGAAGCGTATGCAATACCTCAATTCCTCCCCATTTTGTGTGAAAAGTACCCAATCTGGTGTTAGGATGTGTAAGGTTTGGAGAAGGTCTGCAAGGACAGACCACCTGACGACTCCATGGGATCCGTGGGGTAGGTAAGGCAGCAATCAAAACAATAGCAAACTGCAAAGACCGCGTAGATGTTTTCCTCTCCTGTTCCCACAAACGTATGTGAAGAGTGTGTGTCTACCCTACCGGGAAGCGGGTGGGAGGGGTAGAGGTCCAGAGTGCTTGAGGGAGTGGGCCTGTGATTTCAGTCTGTGTCCTGGGTCCTCCGTGTTCATGCCAGAGGGCTGGGTGTGGTGCCCTTTGTGGGCCAGCTCTTACCTCAGACCAGGACGGGACAGTGTCGGGGTCCTGGTGCACCTGCACCCTGACCTGGTAGATGAAGTGGCCGGGCCCCTTGAACACTTCCTGAAGGATGTCCTGGGAGGAGCTCTGCAAAGACAGTTGGCATCAGGGTCCTTCCTCCCATGCTGTGCCCTCATGTTATGGCAGCCCCGGCTGTTAGGACACACTGAACAGGGCCCCAGCGCCACTGTTGACATGGCAATAGAATGGAATGACGTCAGGGTCCTACAGCACTGATAGGCTGCATCACTGAGGAAAATGACCCCCTTTTTGGGATAGGACAGAGATGAATGAGGCCACAGCTCCTGCCCCTGTGTATTTCTACCCGACCAGGAAGCTAGTGGGAAGGAATGGAGGTTCAGACTCCTTTGGGAGCGGGCCTGGAAACCGCTCATGTGGTAGAGGCCTGGAGGGGCCAAGGCGCGTCCCCGGATTTGAATGTGGGTTCTAGTCCCGCCCCAGTCATCTCAATGTTCCGGCACTGTGGACCCGTGTGACCTGCTCTCACCTGAGTCCAGTTCTGGCCGGTTTTGGTGGCCCGGCGCGGCTGCACCTTATAGCGGGAGAGGGCGTAGGTGAAGCCATCAGCTAACACCTCGATGTGCTGGGTGACAGTCTGCAAAGACAGAGCCCGGTACCGGGCCAGTTGGTATCAGGACCTGTCCACCCATTGTATGCTCCTACGTTACTGCGGCCCCGGCGAACTCATACAGTCTGTTAGGACATGCGGGACCGGTCCCCTGCGCCACTGCCAAAATAGCAATAGAATTGCATCGTGGCAATGTCCAATAGCCCTGAAAGGATGAGTCGCTGAGGAAAATAACTTCTTTTCGGGATACGAAGGAGATGGATAAGGTCGCAGGTCCCGACCAGCTAGCTGTATGTGTCCCCCACCAGGAAGCCAGTGAGGAGGAGTGGAGGTTCAGACTCCTTTGGGAGTGGACCTGTGAACCGCTCATGTGAGAAAGCCCTGGAGGGGCTAAGGGAAGGCCCCAGGTCTGATCTGGGTTCTAGTCCCACCCCAGTCATCTCGATGTCCTGGCTGTGGAGACCCCTGTAGACTGCTCTCACCTGAGAGCAGCTGTGGAGGGTGTTGGTGGCCTGGCGCTCCTGCACCCCGTACAGGGAGAGGTCATCGTAGAACCAGTCAGACAGCTCCTCCGCGGTCTCTCGGGTGGAGCTCTACAAAGAGAGAGCCCGGTTCCGGGCCACGGGGCATCAGGGGCCTTCTTGGGCATTGCCTCTGGGGCAGCTGCCCGCCACCAATTGTGCCCCATAGATGAGGCAGCGAGGGAATTCTACAAACACCTCCAGCCAGGGAAGGAATGAGATGACACCTCGAGGTCTCAGGATCAGCCAGTGGGTAGAGGAGGCTGGTCCCCAGCACTCACCTTTTCATCCCTCCAGCCACGACCTGGGGGTGAACATGACACCCGCCAGGCTTCTGACACCTGAGCAATGTGATACTGCACGACATGGCTTCCCCCATCCCAAGCTTTCCCTCACTGCCACCCAAAACACACCACACACACACACACACACACACACACACACACACACACGTGAGTGCACACACCCAGGATGAGGGGTAAGGAGTGTAGGGCTTCCCAAGTGGGTTTACAGTTGGGACCTGAGTGAACAGGATTGACCCCCAGTCTGCCCCAGGTTACCTGAGGGTTCCTTTTTCCAAATGGCCAGAGGCGTCGCCATTGAAAATTTCGGGAGAGGTTTCGGCATCGTGGGAGGCCTCGGAGAGTCGGGAAACAACAACAGAACATCCTGCTCTCTTGACTGTCTCCAGTCTAGTGAGCTGGATAGGGGTCTGTCTCTAGAATGTGGGTGCATGGTTACCAGGGTTCTAATGTCAGTTGGGGGCTGTCACCAAGGAAGTGAGGTCACATCTTAAAGGTTTCATTACCTGGCCCCTTCCTCCAATCAGAGCCACCCGAAGTTCCTTCTGGGCTGTTGACTGCTCACCCTCCTCGCCAGTGTCATCTCCTACCTATACACAGATATCCAACACAGCCCTCCCCACATTTCCCTGGGAGTGGACCAGCTTCACAGCTCTGAGGACAGAGCTGTGTTCAGACCTCTTTTCTTCCCAGTTCTGTGTCCTAAGAGGCTTGGTGCCTCTCAGGGCCTCCCCTGTGCCCGGACCTGCACAGTGGGGATGGTGAGAACACCTGGCATGATCCAAGGGCTGTGTGCATATGCCGTCAATAAGTTTAAAGTTTCTCCTTACGTTGTCGGTGAGCCCCCGAGTTTGGGAACTCGCACTGGACCGTGTGCAGGAAACACTCCAGAACATACCATGAGTAAATATATGAGTGACACTATCGAGGGCCTTTGCAAATGGTGGTTTTGAACTGGCTTTGATTCGCTCGTGTGATGACCTGGGTCGGATCCTAGATCCGTGAGGGCTTTATCATTCATGGTTGGAGGCAAGACTGTCTCAGGATCCTGGGGACTTGGGGAGAGAGAGGGGACTCCCTGGTGGGGGTGGCGATGGTTGTGAGGGTGAGCCCTGTCTTCCCCAGGGGAAGGCATGAGCCCTGCGCTGTGGATACAACCTGCCCCAGGCCAGGGCCTGAAAGCCAAGATCCATCCTTGGCTGGATCTGTGTGTGTGTGTGTGTGTGTGTGTGTGTGTGTGTGTGTGTGTGTGTATATATATATATATGCAGGAGGCCTACATGGAACAGGCCATGGCCAGGAGGAGAAATCCGAGGTCCATGTCACAGGCTGCTGCTGCTGCATGGCAGGTCCTGGGCTGAGATATTTGAATGACTTCTTTTGACTCTGGAAATTCAACTTTGATTGTTCCAAATTATACACGTGCATCATATGGAAAGTAGTGAACCTGGCTGCTGAGTGGGAGCTGCTGGGCACTCTGCGGGGCCAGACAAAGACGACATCTCCCAAGCGCAGCTGCAGGTCTGTTATAGGTTCGAGGTCAAGTTGACGGCCTGTGTGCTGGGATCTGCCGCCTTGAGGAATAAGCCTCAGCTTCTGAGGAAGGTGTGAAAGAGAGTGTGGTGGGGAGGGAGATGTCAGCCATTTCACACCCCGAATTTGCTGCCAGAATATTACCCCGCCTTCCAAAGGAAGGAAATTCTGATACGTGACATGAGCAAAATATGAACTTTGAGGACGCTGTGGTAAGAGAACTGAAACCATCTCAAAGGACCAATACGGGTGATCCCACTCCCTTGGCATCATCTTCCTCACAGAGATGGAAAGAATGGTGGATGCCAGAGGACGGGAGCAGAGGGGCACGGGGGATGAGTGTTTCAGTTTTGCAAGACAAAGAGTTCTGGGGATGGGTGGGGAGACGTTTGCAGGGCAGTGTGAATGTACTTCTTACCAGCGAGCTGTAGACGGAAAACTGGTTAAGATAGTCTGTTTCCGGTTACGTGTATTTTACCAGTAAATATAGATGGGTATATAGATATTCATTCATTCATTCATTCATTCATTCATTCATTCTATCATGTATTTATTTTTTGTACCCTTGAGGCTGACCAAGGTATAGTCATTCATCTGGAAGGACATATCCTGGACATCGCTTGGGGCCGGGATCTCAGGCAGCAAAGACCCACCTGTTGCCCTCCAAGGACATGAGGCAGCAAGGGAAGTCTACAAACACCTCCAGCCAGGGAAGGAATGAGATGACACCTTGAGGTCTCAGGATCAACAAGTGGGTAGAGGAGGCTGGTCCCCAGCACTCACCTTTTCATCCCTCCAGCCACGACCTGGGGGTGAACATGACACCCGCCAGGCTTCTGACACCTGAGCAATGTGATACTGCACGACATGGCTTCCCCCATCCCAAGCTTTCCCTCACTGCCACCCAAAACACACCACACACACACACACACACACACACACACACACACACGTGAGTGCACACACCCAGGATGAGGGGTAAGGAGTGTAGGGCTTCCCAAGTGGGTTTACAGTTGGGACCTGAGTGAACAGGATTGACCCCCAGTCTGCCCCAGGTTACCTGAGGGTTCCTTTTTCCAAATGGCCAGAGGCGTCGCCATTGAAAATTTCGGGAGAGGTTTCGGCATCGTGGGAGGCCTCGGAGAGTCGGGAAACAACAACAGAACATCCTGCTCTCTTGACTGTCTCCAGTCTAGTGAGCTGGATAGGGGTCTGTCTCTAGAATGTGGGTGCATGGTTACCAGGGTTCTAATGTCAGTTGGGGGCTGTCACCAAGGAAGTGAGGTCACATCTTAAAGGTTTCATTACCTGGCCCCTTCCTCCAATCAGAGCCACCCGAAGTTCCTTCTGGGCTGTTGACTGCTCACCCTCCTCGCCAGTGTCATCTCCTACCTATACACAGATATCCAACACAGCCCTCCCCACATTTCCCTGGGAGTGGACCAGCTTCACAGCTCTGAGGACAGAGCTGTGTTCAGACCTCTTTTCTTCCCAGTTCTGTGTCCTAAGAGGCTTGGTGCCTCTCAGGGCCTCCCCTGTGCCCGGACCTGCACAGTGGGGATGGTGAGAACACCTGGCATGATCCAAGGGCTGTGTGCATATGCCGTCAATAAGTTTAAAGTTTCTCCTTACGTTGTCGGTGAGCCCCCGAGTTTGGGAACTCGCACTGGACCGTGTGCAGGAAACACTCCAGAACATACCATGAGTAAATATATGAGTGACACTATCGAGGGCCTTTGCAAATGGTGGTTTTGAACTGGCTTTGATTCGCTCGTGTGATGACCTGGGTCGGATCCTAGATCCGTGAGGGCTTTATCATTCATGGTTGGAGGCAAGACTGTCTCAGGATCCTGGGGACTTGGGGAGAGAGAGGGGACTCCCTGGTGGGGGTGGCGATGGTTGTGAGGGTGAGCCCTGTCTTCCCAGGGGAAGGCATGAGCCCTGCGCTGTGGATACAACCTGCCCCAGGCCAGGGCCTGAAAGCCAAGAT
>NW_022680445.1:0-107500 GCF_004115265.2 Rhinolophus ferrumequinum
CCATCCTTGGCTGGATCTGTGTGTGTGTGTGTGTGTGTGTGTGTGTGTGTGTGTGTGTGTGTGTGTATGCAGGAGGCCTACATGGAACAGGCCATGGCCAGGAGGAGAAATCCGAGGTCCATTTTGTGATGAGCTCATCATTGTCATTTCCTTAATGGTTCTTTTACCTGTCAATTTGATTTACAAACATTTCATGCGATGCTTCTAGGGACAGTATAACATAGGCTCTATGGAAATGGACGTAGACAGCAAAGACAATCTCAACAACCAGTTTGCGGAATCACGTTTTCTGCTCGATGGACAATTGAGTTCTCAATCTCCACATAGAAGATACGAGTGCCACCGTGACAGCCTGTCCCCTTCGACCTCGAAGGGGAAGAAGGGATCCAAGTTGGCACTAGTGGAGCAGTAGGTCGCTGGCCTACTATGGAGGTCAAAAGTCCACCGAGAATGATGACATTTGCTGTGATTTTCCCCAAAAAAGCTGTGGAATGGGCCGAGCATCAAACAACTGGAAGGAATCTCCTGTTGCCAGGCTATTGAGATAGGCGTTAGGAAGACCGTTCTTGTCACGGAATACACTGTCTCAGGGGATGCAGGGCAACAAATCATTGATGTACAGGTGACGGCAGGTGGATGTCAGGGATGCACATAGAACAGGGTTGGCTGACGCGTGAAATGTTGAAATCGTGCAAATGAGGCCGATGTATACCTGCCATAAAGAGGTATCTCTGTCAGACGGTTGCTGGTGTTCTTTCCCGTTACTTTCCGTCTTCGGAATCTGGGCTCGATCCATAGGAGGCACGTTCCTTGTGCCTGTGGGACTTGACCTTGGTAGATGTGTGCGTACAGGCCACAGCTAGAAGTTTTCGGGAAGATAGCTATCACCTCGTCCGTCGCTTTAGTTTGACTCCTGTCTTTTCTGGTTTTTTGGTAGGATTGTGTGTGACTCGGGCGGTGTTTTATTTGAACGCTTCCAAAGATAACTGTCTTGACTGACTTTCAGTGTTACTCGACTCCACTTTACAAACGACATTATTCAGTTTTATATTTAAATAGTGAGTTTTTAAAATTACTGACTTGCTCTCTCCGTCCAGTTTTTGTATAGAAATCAACTTCCAGGTAAATACGATTCATCGGTAAATAAGTCAGTCAATCTGCCTAAGTTCCTGTAGCATCGGGAAATTGCCGTGGTCATTTTTAGAATTACGGTTGATGAGTTGGCCCGGAGAAGTCGCAGAGGTGACAAAGGTTATGCCAGAGGGAGGTGAATGAGAGGGAACTTTCCTCAGATCGCCCTTCTGTAACTGTATTGGTGAGGATAGGCTGTTCTAACACAAAGTCCTCAAAAGATGAGTTGGCTCCCACACAATCCAAATGTACGTCTTGTTCCCGTGATAGCACCTAGCAGGGCCAGAGGCCACGTGGAGATTAGGGTCCCAGGTTGATGGGCCACCGGCCACCTTCAGGTGGAGGCTTCAAAGACTGCCTTCAGTGTTGACTCCCTCTAGTCAGGTGCAAGGGAAGAGCACCTGGAGGGCCCTGCCTACTGGTTGTATCCATGACGTGGGCCTGGAAGTGGTGACATCCACTGTCACTCAGAGGTACCACTGGCTCCAGCACCAGCCCAGCCGGACCAGGCTCTGGCCCCACAGCGGGTTGTTCCTCAGGCTGTGGAGTGTTCTGGACTTCTGGAGGTCGTTGTGGACAGGATAACGTGACAGGTTCCCGCACGTGCCTGCCCTCCTCGTGCCTTTCCCAAGACAGGCAAGATGCTATTGCCTGTAACGGCACTCCGGCCTAAGAACCTCCCCTCCCCAGATGATCTTCGCAGCCTGCAGTCCCCTCACCTTCCAGCTCTGCCTCGGAGGGCTCCAGATTCTCCAGCTCTACCCAAAGGAGGTGGACGTGGCCTACCAGGTGTGAGACAGGAGAGTCCACCTGCACAAGCGCCCGCTTCAGCTTGGACCAGGGCAGAAGGAGGGGCTGGCCGCAGTACTGCACCCGGTCTGGCCAGGTTCCCACCATTGAAGCGATGGCCCTGGGGGGAGGCAGTCAGGCAGCAGACAGAGAGTGTCACAGTCCCGGTCTCCCCTTCCACACTGCCCTCCCGTGGGCCCCTCATTTGGAACTGAGCCCCTCTGTAACAGCCACCGCACGTGCAGGGGGCAGCTTCATCCTACCCCTACCCCCGTGGGGCTGTCCTGGCCGTAGGAGGGCTGGTGATCCTGCAGGTTCACCATGGAGTCTGTGTGAGCCTCTTCTTCCCAATGGCATTTCTCCCGCAGGTCCCAGTCACTGGCCACCCAACCCTCCATGCACCTGGGCATCTGGACTGAGGACTGGGACAGGCTGGTCAGCAGGCTGCTCACCATACCTCCTGTTCTGAGCCTGGTGATGGTGGCCAGAGAGATGGGTGTGGAGAAGGGAAGAGCGGGATGGGAGTGTGGTCGGCTTGGGACGCGTCGTCCCGGTCTCCACTCTGGTCCTAGGGGGCCTGGCCGCTTCCACAGTTCCCTTGGACACCTGTCCTCCCGCAGTGGAAGCCAGCAGACCTCAGCCCCACTCCCATTGGAACCGGAAGATGTGTGAGATCAGGGCTGTGCTCGTTCCTCCCCTCCCACAGCCTCCATTCCGTCGACACCAGGAAGCCGTCCTCGACCCAAAGACCACTCACCTTGTCACCTGGTCCATCGGGGTGTCCCCTTGGTTGTCATAGGGGAAGAAGCCTCCGGATGTGGAGAAGACCTCGATGGCATCCCATCTGCTGGATGGTGGACGGGACACGTGAATGAGGTCTAGTGTTTCTGCCTGACTCACTGACCAGAACTGAGGCCTGGGGATCGCATCTGCTTCATTCACTGACCTGAGCTAAGTGTCTCCAAGAGTGCCTGCCTATAGCAGGTGCTTCCTACACATTGTGGAGCAAATGGGCTCCACCCAGAACCATCCCAGATACCTGAGCAGGCCTGGGGTCCCGTGCTGTCCCCAGAGATCCCTAATCTGGCTACACCACAGACAACGGCCAGTACCAGGCGGCTACAATGTCAGCTCTTTGAAAGGAGGTTTCCCATGCGCGTTTCCAACCTCAGAAAAGCCATAGGCCGCTGCTGGGTGAGGCAGGTGACTTTTCGTGGGGGAGAGAAATCCTTGCCGAGAACAAGCGCAGCACGTCCAGCCGCCCTTTCTGCGGAGACGGGCACCAGGTATGCACCTGCCATGGCTTCTCCCTACGGTAGTCCCCACGAGCACCCTAGGATGTTTCTCCCGTACCACCGCCTTTTTCAGAGGAGGAAACTGAGGCTAAAGAGATGGGGTGACACTTGCAAGTCCCACAGCTACCAGTGGGCGGAGACAGCCCTGTGCCGTCGGCAGGGCGGGTGCTCACCCAGGAAGCAGCTGGTCCAGGACCTGTTGTGCTCTGGAGAAGGCCGGGTGGAGGACCGTGAAGGTGGAGATGCGGGAGATGTTCCCACCCGGGAGGGTTTGCAGCGTGGACTTCTTTAGGCCTTCCAGTGTGCCTTGCTGCAGGGCCCGCATCCTGCATGCCTCGGTGAGGTGCGACGTGAACTCCGCTTCATACTGGGTGGGACAAGGAGGGACGTCCAGTCAGCGGCATCTCCATGAATCACCGGGGGAACTGAGGTCTGGAGCTCCCCCAGGAACTGCCAGCCCCTCAGGGACGTGTGCAAGAGGAGGGACAGGCGTGCCCACGCTGAACATGGTTCTGGCTTGAAAGTACCATTGAGTTTCGGTGGTGGTGGTGGTGGTGTTTATTGTTGTTACCTTCCAGGCACAAGTCAGCTGAGGAACAAGCGACCTCCGTGAATGGTTATTGTCCCAGTGAGTGCACAAGAAACATGCCGTTATAGTGATGACAGCACAGAGGCTTAGGGATGTGAAATGGCTGCCCAGGGTCATCCAGGTCACACCTGACAACTGTCCAAATGTGGAGCGGCAAGAAGGCATTTTTCTCTTTCCTCCCTGGGACTTTTCCGCCCACTGCTGACACGGAGAACCGAGGCCCCCCCAAATTTGGAGACAGTGTAAAGGATAGATCCAGCTTATGAAAACCCTCGACTTCGAAAAGGTCACTGATTTTTCTCATTTTACATCCAAAGGCATTTTGAGACCCTCTGTATGCAGGTCCCTGATTCAGCAAAGTGGCAAACGCCTGGGGAGTCCGGACTGGAGAAAGCCGATCCCCAGGCAGGAATGTGAGTAGAGGATTTGAGAGGGAGCCAATCCTTGTGGCTGGTGCAGAGTGACGGGGGACTCGACGTCCTCGTGAGGCAAGTGCAGATCAAGGAACACTGTGATTGCCTCCAACAACCTGACATCAGATAGAGGAATGAGAAATCCCCGGGACAGCCTGGATGCAAGCAAGCCGCCATTATCAGAACCCGCTGTTGGAAACGTCACTGCTACAAGCCCGTTCAATTTTGAATCTGGCCGCAGCTGTTACAGTGTGACACATACGTGTCCTCCAGCAGCTGTCCCATCCCTGTGCGTCTGTCTGGAGCTGGGGATTAGTATACAGCTATTGTGCGCTGAGTTGTGTCACCCAAATTCCATGACTTTATAACACCTACAAGTCGAGAACATGCCTGTAGTTGGATTTGTGGTCTTTAAGGAAGTACATTGCGGTGGGTCCAAATCCAATAGGCCTGGTGTCCTTGGTAGGGTAGGGGAGGACACAGGAAAGCACAGAAGGAAGTCCAGGTGGCACAGAGACAGAAAATGGCCATCTACAAGTCAAGGAGAGTGACCCCTGAGGAGAAACCAGCCCTGCGAACCCTCTCACGTCTCACTCGTAGACCTCGGGATGATGGGGACATACATGTCTGCTGTTTACAGCACCCCAAGTCATCCTACGTGATGGCAGTCCGAGCAAATAAATACAGTGCCTTGGGACACACTTCAGTGTTCCCAGCAGCACGGCCGACATGGCACCTCTGTTGAATGATGTCAAGGTCCAACAGCCCTGAAAGGCTGCGTGGCTGTGGCAGAGGGCCTCTCTTAGGGAATATTCTGAACACAAGCGAAGGCACAGTTCCTAACCTGGCAGGCTCCCATCATACGTTCCGTGAGCAGAGAAACGTCGAGAATAAGTGCATCCCACATTCCCCCTTTCTGTATATACACCGTGGCAATAAGTGTGATGATGTGTAAGGCTTGGAGAAGGTGTGCGACGATGGTGGAGCTGACTGCTCCCCAGGATACCTGGGGCAGGTGGTTCAAATAACATCAGCCTCCTGCAAATGTGTTCATTCATGGTCTACTGAGAAATGGAACCACATGTTTTTTGTTTGTTTGTTTGTTTTTTCTGACATTCCTACAAATCTGTCAGGAGTGTCTTTACCCCTTCCACGTAGCTGGTGGGAGACGTGCAGTTCCAGATCCCTTTGTGCATGGGACTGTGGGACACTAGTGTAGGAAAACCCTGTGAGGGCCCCAGGGGAGTCCCCAGCTTTGAGTCTGGGTTCCGGGCCCTCCCTGGTCATCTCGGGGTCCTGGGTGTGGAGACCTCTGTGGGCCAGCCCTCACCTCAGTCCGGCACTGGATGGTGTTGGTGGCCTGGTGCACCTTGCCCTGGTCCAGAGAGGTGGAATAGTTGAACCCACAGACCATCTGTAGGACGATGTCCTTGGTGGAGTTCTGCAGAGACAGAGCCCGGTACCGGGCCAGTAGGCATTGGGGGCCTTCCACCCAAGAATCTGCGTTCCTATATTGTGGCAGCCCTAGCAAACTAATACAGTCGATTCGGACACAGCGAACGCATCCCCTGCGCCACAGTCAAAGGGGCACTAGAATTGAATGACTTCAGGGTCCCACAGCACTGAAAGGCTGAATGGCTGAGGAAGATGACCTCTTTGATGGGCTCCGAAGGAGATGAATGAGGCCACAGCTCCTGACCTGGTCCGCCTACCACGGTCGCTGTGCTCTGCCAGATGACAAGTTGCAGAGAAGCGTATGCAATACCTCAATTCCTCCCCATTTTGTGTGAAAAGTACCCAATCTGGTGTTAGGATGTGTAAGTTTGGAGAAGGTCTGCAAGGACAGACCACCTGACGACTCCATGGGATCCGTGGGGTAGGTAAGGCAGCAATCAAAACAATAGCAAACTGCAAAGACCGCGTAGATGTTTTCCTCTCCTGTTCCCACAAACGTGTGTGAAGAGTGTGTGTCTACCCTACCGGGAAGCGGGTGGGAGGGGTAGAGGTCCAGAGTGCTTGAGGGAGTGGGCCTGTGATTTCAGTCTGTGTCCTGGGTCCTCCGTGTTCATGCCAGAGGGCTGGGTGTGGTGCCCTTTGTGGGCCAGCTCTTACCTCAGACCAGGACGGGACAGTGTCGGGGTCCTGGTGCACCTGCACCCTGACCTGGTAGACGAAGTGGCCGGGCCCCTTGAACACTTCCTGAAGGATGTCCTGGGAGGAGCTCTGCAAAGACAGTTGGCATCAGGGTCCTTCCTCCCATGCTGTGCCCTCATGTTATGGCAGCCCCGGCTGTTAGGACACACTGAACTGGGCCCCAGCGCCACTGTTGACATGGCAATAGAATGGAATGACGTCAGGGTCCTACAGCACTGATAGGCTGCATCACTGAGGAAAATGACCCCCTTTTTGGGATAGGACAGAGATGAATGAGGCCACAGCTCCTGCCCCTGTGTATTTCTACCCGACCAGGAAGCTAGTGGGAAGGAATGGAGGTTCAGACTCCTTTGGGAGCGGGCCTGGAAACCGCTCATGTGGTAGAGGCCTGGAGGGGCCAAGGCGCGTCCCCGGATTTGAATGTGGGTTCTAGTCCCGCCCCAGTCATCTCAGTGTTCCGGCACTGTGGACCCGTGTGACCTGCTCTCACCTGAGTCCAGTTCTGGCCGGTTTTGGTGGCCCGGCGCGGCTGCACCTTATAGCGGGAGAGGGCGTAGGTGAAGCCATCAGCTAACACCTCGATGTGCTGGGTGACAGTCTGCAAAGACAGAGCCCGGTACCGGGCCAGTTGGTATCAGGACCTGTCCACCCATTGTATGCTCCTACGTTACTGCGGCCCCGGCGAACTCATACAGTCTGTTAGGACATGCGGGACAGGTCCCCTGCGCCACTGCCAAAATAGCAATAGAATTGCATCGTGGCAATGTCCAATAGCCCTGAAAGGATGAGTCGCTGAGGAAAATAACTTCTTTTCGGGATACGAAGGAGATGGATAAGGTCGCAGGTCCCGACCAGCTAGCTGTATGTGTCCCCCACCAGGAAGCCAGTGAGGAGGAGTGGAGGTTCAGACTCCTTTGGGAGTGGACCTGTGAACCGCTCATGTGAGAAAGCCCTGGAGGGGCTAAGGGAAGGCCCCAGGTCTGATCTGGGTTCTAGTCCCACCCCAGTCATCTCGATGTCCTGGCTGTGGAGACCCCTGTAGACTGCTCTCACCTGAGAGCAGCTGTGGAGGGTGTTGGTGGCCTGGCGCTCCTGCACCCCGTACAGGGAGAGGTCATCGTCGAACCAGTCAGACAGCTCCTCCGCGGTCTCTCGGGTGGAGCTCTACAAAGAGAGAGCCCGGTTCCGGGCCACGGGGCATCAGGGGCCTTCCTGGGCATTGCCTCTGGGGCAGCTGCCCGCCACCAATTGTGCCCCATAGATGAGGCAGCGAGGGAATTCTACAAACACCTCCAGCCAGGGAAGGAATGAGATGACACCTCGAGGTCTCAGGATCAGCCAGTGGGTAGAGGAGGCTGGTCCCCAGCACTCACCTTTTCATCCCTCCAGCCACGACCTGGGGGTGAACATGACACCCGCCAGGCTTCTGACACCTGAGCAATGTGATACTGCACGACATGGCTTCCCCCATCCCAAGCTTTCCCTCACTGCCACCCAAAACACACCACACACACACACACACACACACACACACACACACACACGTGAGTGCACACACCCAGGATGAGGGGTAAGGAGTGTAGGGCTTCCCAAGTGGGTTCACAGTTGGGACCTGAGTGAACAGGATTGACCCCCAGTCTGCCCCAGGTTACCTGAGGGTTCCTTTTTCCAAATGGCCAGAGGCGTCGCCATTGAAAATTTCGGGAGAGGTTTCGGCATCGTGGGAGGCCTCGGAGAGTCGGGAAACAACAACAGAACATCCTGCTCTCTTGACTGTCTCCAGTCTAGTGAGCTGGATAGGGGTCTGTCTCTAGAATGTGGGTGCATGGTTACCAGGGTTCTAATGTCAGTTGGGGGCTGTCACCAAGGAAGTGAGGTCACATCTTAAAGGTTTCATTACCTGGCCCCTTCCTCCAATCAGAGCCACCCGAAGTTCCTTCTGGGCTGTTGACTGCTCACCCTCCTCGCCAGTGTCATCTCCTACCTATACACAGATATCCAACACAGCCCTCCCCACATTTCCCTGGGAGTGGACCAGCTTCACAGCTCTGAGGACAGAGCTGTGTTCAGACCTCTTTTCTTCCCAGTTCTGTGTCCTAAGAGGCTTGGTGCCTCTCAGGGCCTCCCCTGTGCCCGGACCTGCACAGTGGGGATGGTGAGAACACCTGGCATGATCCAAGGGCTGTGTGCATATGCCGTCAATAAGTTTAAAGTTTCTCCTTACGTTGTCGGTGAGCCCCCGAGTTTGGGAACTCGCACTGGACCGTGTGCAGGAAACACTCCAGAACATACCATGAGTAAATATATGAGTGACACTATCGAGGGCCTTTGCAAATGGTGGTTTTGAACTGGCTTTGATTCGCTCGTGTGATGACCTGGGTCGGATCCTAGATCCGTGAGGGCTTTATCATTCATGGTTGGAGGCAAGACTGTCTCAGGATCCTGGGGACTTGGGGAGAGAGAGGGGACTCCCTGGTGGGGGTGGCGATGGTTGTGAGGGTGAGCCCTGTCTTCCCCAGGGGAAGGCATGAGCCCTGCGCTGTGGATACAACCTGCCCCAGGCCAGGGCCTGAAAGCCAAGATCCATCCTTGGCTGGATCTGTGTGTGTGTGTGTGTGTGTGTGTGTGTGTGTGTGTGTGTGTATATATATATATATATATATATATATATATATATATATGCAGGAGGCCTACATGGAACAGGCCATGGCCAGGAGGAGAAATCCGAGGTCCATGTCACAGGCTGCTGCTGCTGCATGGCAGGTCCTGGGCTGAGATATTTGAATGACTTCTTTTGACTCTGGAAATTCAACTTTGATTGTTCCAAATTATACACGTGCATCATATGGAAAGTAGTGAACCTGGCTGCTGAGTGGGAGCTGCTGGGCACTCTGCGGGGCCAGACAAAGACGACATCTCCCAAGCGCAGCTGCAGGTCTGTTATAGGTTCGAGGTCAAGGTGACGGCCTGTGTGCTGGGATCTGCCGCCTTGAGGAATCAGCCTCAGCTTCTGAGGAAGGTGTGAAAGAGAGTGTGGTGGGGAGGGAGATGTCAGCCATTTCACACCCCGAATTTGCTGCCAGAATATTACCCCGCCTTCCAAAGGAAGGAAATTCTGATACGTGACATGAGCAAAATATGAACTTTGAGGACGCTGTGGTAAGAGAACTGAAACCATCTCAAAGGCCCAATACGGGTGATCCCACTCCCTTGGCATCATCTTCCTCACAGAGATGGAAAGAATGGTGGATGCCAGAGGACGGGAGCAGAGGGGCACGGGGGATGAGTGTTTCAGTTTTGCAAGACGAAGAGTTCTGGGGATGGGTGGGGAGACGTTTGCAGGGCAGTGTGAATGTACTTCTTACCAGCGAGCTGTAGACGGAAAACTGGTTAAGATAGTCTGTTTCCGGTTACGTGTATTTTACCAGTAAATATAGATGGGTATATAGATATTCATTCATTCATTCATTCATTCATTCATTCATTCTATCATGTATTTATTTTTTGTACCCTTGAGGCTGACCAAGGTATAGTCATTCATCTGGAAGGACATGTCCTGGACATCGCTTGGGGCCGGGATCTCAGGCAGCAAAGACCCACCTGTTGCCCTCCAAGGACATGAGGCAGCAAGGGAAGTCTACAAACACCTCCAGCCAGGGAAGGAATGAGATGACACCTTGAGGTCTCAGGATCAACAAGTGGGTAGAGGAGTCTGGTCCCCAGCACTCACCTTTTCATCCCTCCAGCCACGACCTGGACCTGGGGGATAAACATGACACCCGCCAGGCTTCTGACACCTAAGCAACGTGATACTGCACAATATGGCTTCCCCCATCCCAAGTTTTCCCTCACTGCCACCCAAAACACACACACACACACACACACATACACACACACACACACATATCCAGAGTGAGGCAAAAGGCGTGCAACTTCCCAAGTGGATTCATGGTTGGGACTAGAACTGGATAGGCCTCCCCTGGGCTGCCCTGGGTTACCCGATGGTTCCTTCTTCCAGCTAGACTGAGGCATATCAGGTAAAAATTGTGACAGAGTCTAAAACACTTATTCAGGGTTTTTCTCAGTCAAAGGCCTTAGAGAGTTGGGAAACAGCACGAAAACATCCTGCTCTCTTGGCTGTTTCCATCCAAGTAAACTAGAGAGGGGGCTGTCTCTCTAATGTGCGTAACTGGTTACCAGAGTTCTAATGTCAGTTGGGAGCTGTCACCAAGAAAGTGAGGTCACATCTTGAAGGTTGTATTTCCTGGGCCCTTCCTCCATTCAAAGCCACCCGAAGTCCCTTCTGGGCTGTTGACTGCTCACCCTCCTCGCCTGTTTCATCTCCTACCTGTACACGGATATCCAACACAGTCCTCCCCACATTTCCCTGGGAGTGGACCAGCTTCCCAGATCTGAGGACAGAGCTGTGTTCAGACCTCTTTTCTTCCCAGTTCTGTGTCCTAAGAGGCTTGGTACCGCTCAGGGCCTCCCCTGTGCCCGGACCTGCACAGTGGGGATGATGCCAGATATCACTTCCTGGTGACATCATCACGTGTAGGAGATAATACCCACACCACCCGTGGGCTAGCATCCCATGACTCTGCTGCATAAAGTTCGAGGTGGAAGAATTCTGAGGATGGGTGGGTCATAGCATGGATCCCCACTAAAAACAGGCTTGGGTTCCAGCCGTGTGATTTTGGGGAAGTCACTGCCCACCTCGGCCTCTTTTTCAGGGCTTGCACCTGTAGGGGCTGAAATGAGAGCAGATTCAGATATTGTCATCCTCGGGCCTCAAACCTTCCAATGGTCTCCTGTTCAACTGAGAATGAGACCAAGCGCCTCGAGATGTTGGTCCATGTGCTGGGAGCCTGCACTGTGGCTCCTAGCGGTCCCTGCCCCTGTGTGAATATCCCTGTGTATTTGCTAAGTGGTTAGTGTCTGACTTCTGAACAACACATCCAGCCAAGGTGATGGGCTGTCAGGTCCAAGTTGAATGGCAGAAACTCTGTCCCGTCTGTCTTCCTCTTATTCTTGAGTTCCCTCCCTGTCAGGCTAGCTCTGTTTCATCTTCTCTGTGTGTCTGCCTCTGTCTGTCTGTCTCTCCTATGTCTGAACTGGGGAAACCAAGCTCTACTATTTTGAGTTGCACTGTGTAGCACCCCTACAGCAGAGGGAGTGTCCAGGGCAAGAGGCAGCAACGCGGGGTCATTTCGCATAGGTTACCCTGTGTTCCTATGTGCGCCTCCCTGGACCTCTGCATCATGCCTCATTCACTTACTGTGTTTTTATAGTCTCCTAACCCCTAACCACATGGGTTTCGTTTTTTGATATATAGGAAAGGTATGATTTTTGTTTGTTTATATTTTGGCAGCATATGTAGTACTGTAATATAAAACATTTACTATAGAGACTTTGCAAGTCAGTTCTTGTTCATGAAATTCTGTTAGATAGATAACACACACATCCAAACACTCCACTCTGTCCTTTGGTGGCACCACACTTTCTAAGAGTTGGGCTGAAAGTGAGTCTTATTCTACAGGCAAAGACAGAGTGAGTGGGAGACTTGTATCTGGATGGTCGCTTGATTTAATTAACGAATCTTGCTCCATACTACTGAAAAAGAAAAAACAGTGCCCAAACGTGTCTTACCTATGTTACCATATTTCCCCGAAAATAAGACATAGCCAGACAATCGGCTCTAATGCATCTTTTGGAGCAAATATTAATATAAGACCCAGTCTTATTTTGCTATAAGACCGGGTCTTTTAATAATATAATGTAAGAGCAGGTATAATATAATATAATATAAAGTATAATAAATACCGGGTAAAATATAATATAATATAATATAAAATACTGGGTCTTATATACTATAAGACTGGGTCTTATATTAATTTTTTCTCCAAAAGATGCATTAGAGCTGATTGTCCAGCTAGGTCTTATTTTCGGGGAAACGGTAATTTTCCAGGCAAGCTGGCAGATAAGGAAAGGCATAATTGAAATTGGAGAAGTGGATTAAGATGAGGAACTCTCTGTGGCTGGAGATATGGCGTTCGGGAGTAAAGGGGGTAAAAGCCAAGCACTGGCAACTTACAAAGCGTTTACTGCTGACTTGTTGAATAGGTGAGTTAATTTGAATTTTAGTAGTTGATTGACTTTTTAATGCTTTCTAAAAACAAAAAAAGAGCTTTCATCTTTACATTTAAATGAAATGATAAAACGAGCACAATGACCCCTGGAGATGGGTGTCCATTTTAACGTGTAGTGAAGATAATAGTAGGAAAATAAGAATTTCATTTATTTCTTATATCATCACTCTTTTGACACTATTCCTTGTCAATTTAATGATAATCTTTAAATACTCTCCTTGAGTAATTCAATTTGTGTTTGTCATTAAACACTTACAAAACCTTATAGGAACAAGAATACATTAATACATGATGATTATAATTGATTGCCAAGTATTAAAGAAAGAAAAATTTGGTTCATAGTAACACACAAAGAGTGACGGGAAGGAGAAAAACTAATTGACTGTTACTGAAGTTGGCTGTTACACCTCACTCTATTCCAAAAATTGGTAATTTAAAGGAAAGAATTAATCGTTTGCCCTGCTTTTTAAGGAAGACATGCAGTTCAACTACCGCGAATGTAGGAAAACCTTTATTTATAAAAAATGCCAGCTAATCAATGGAGAAGGAATGGTAGAATTAGAAAAATCACCGTTTTATACCCACCAACGTCATCGTTGATTGAGACAAGGATTGGAAATGGATACAAATGCCACTGGGTGGAAGGCTGTTAGCATGGCCCCAGGGTGTCACCCTGTGGATTGCTTGTTGAGGAAAGGGAAGAAATGTGTATCTACTGTGGAGCTATGTGTGGGTCTCCTCCTCCACCATGTGGTGGGGTTTACCATCCCTAAGAGGGGGACAGAGGAATCTGCGTACCTACAGGTGTGATGTAGCATGAAGACATGATGGCAACTACTCAGTTTTCTTCCCCCGAATGTTTGACTTTGGGATGAAGACCTAACTTCCAGTTATAGGAAACATGGGGACTGGAGGATTGATTTATAAAACTTCATGAGATGCGGCAAGGGTTGGAGGTACAGAAGAAACAACAGCAGCCAGAGGTTGATAATCATTGAAGCCGGGTAACGGGGATTCAGTAGGTTACTCTGTTTACTTTGTATATATTTGAAATTTTCTATAATAAAAAACTTAAAAAAACACCAAGAGGAAACAATTAGAGAAATCCAGAGTATGGGACAGTCCACATTCTGGTCTCTTGAAGGAGTCAATCATGGAGAAAAAAAAGTTAGGGCCTGTTGTTGGTTAAAAGAGATTAAAGGGACATCGCCAAATGCACAATTTTTTATACCTTGTTGAATGAACTTTGATTGAATCCTGGCTTGTAGAATATTGGCTAAAAAAGACATTTGGGAGAAAATTTGAAAAGTTGCAAATGGATATTAGGTGATGTTAGAAAATACTGTTCTCAGGCTGGGTACTGGTTTTGTGGTAGTACAGGAGAAGATCTTTATTTGGGGGAAATGCATGATGAAGTGCATAGGGGAGAAGTGTCATGACGTGTGCAAGTTTCAGGTAGTCATCCCTCCAGTACCATATGTACACAAATGCACATACAGAAGCACACATGGCAACATGCTAATGATTGTTAGATTGAGGTGAGACAGATGCTCACTGTACTATTTCAACTTTCCTTACTGAAAAGTTTTAGAATAAAACATTGAGGGAAATTGAATACATTTATAGTGGTTGAATTAATTCTTAGGGTATGACAAGAGGTTTTTAAGGCCTTTTGACTAGTGTCAAGTTCCTTACTGGTAAACACTGAAATCTTGGTCCCTGGACACTGCTTATTAGTTTATTCCCCCCATTAACTCTTTCCTGATGAACAGCGTACTCTTGCAACAACATATTGGGAAGAATAAACTGAATTATGGCAAAATTTGAGGTCATGTGTAAAATCATTTCTGTCCAGGGGAATTGAAGCCAGTGATGTTTTTGATGGTAATTTACTACCATGGATGCATATGGTTATGAAGACGTGAAAAGTGGCCTGATGATGTCCAAAGAGTCACTTGTTCCTGTGTTTCCGTCTTCATTTCTCCAAGGCACGACTGCCTGTTTCCTAGGTTCCCTGGATGTGCAGCGATGTGTATTGTCTCCTTTATCTTAAGGTCCCTTGGAAGTGGGATTGTAAGCTTTGTAAATTCAGTTCTTTTGCTCTGGAAAACATGATTATGTAGACTTCCTGCTAGTATGGAGAAAAATAATTTTATATTTTGGTTAGAAATAATACAAGGTATATGTGCCCGAGATTTAGTTTACGCCTTCATTTATTCTGCAAGTGTTTAGTGTCACTGTCTCAGACAGTGTGCTGGGTGCTGGGGCGACAAAGACGAATCTACAGTTTGTGCCATGGAAGACCTCATGGTGTAGAAAGGTGAGCAAATAGACAGATACACTGAAACTGTATTCAGATAAATGGAAGTGCCGTGTCATAGCTGTGTGTCCACAGTGTGCTGAGAGCCAGGGGGCGGAGCTCTAAGGGAGGACTTCTCAAAGAAGATGCTGTTTGAATTGGAAGCTGGTAAAGAGGGCCTTCTAGGCAGAGGGAATCACAGCAAAAAGAATTATGGAAAAGCATGGCTCAGTCTAACTTCCAAATGGCTGCACACAGGGTGTGGGTGTGGAGAGGAGCTCGCAGGTGCTGGGTGGGACCAAAGTGAAGAGGCTTATATGCACCTGGGAACTCGGATTAGGAACTCAGAAAGAACCTAGCAAGGACCTTCAAATGGAAAGTGCATCTTCAGTTGTGTGTTCTGAGAAGATATTGCTTTGGCGGCAATAGGTAGCATTGGCTGTGGATTAGAGAGACTGTTGTCTGGGATACTGTTTTGTGACAGTTCAGGTGAAAGAGATCGGCGCCCGGAATAACGGGAAGACAGAGGTGAGAGACAGAGCTGAGGGACCATGTGCACCACGGAGCTAATGATCTCTGAGTCGTGGGGTAAAGGGGCGTGTGCAAATGCTACGTGGTTTCAGAGATGGGAGGATGGGACTTCATAAAAGGAAGCTGAGACGGTGACAGCTTAGACTCTGGACATTTCAGATCAGAGTGAAGCTCTGATATAGGTTTTTCATTTGCTGAAATGCCGTTAAAAATTCCTACAACTCAACAACAACCAAAACAACCCAATTAAAAAGCAGGCGGAGGACTTGAGAGGACATTTCTCTAAAGCAGATGTGCAGATGGCCAGTGAGCTCGTAAGAGGTGCTCAGCCTCGTTACTCATTAGGCAGATGCAAATCCAAACTCGGTGAGACACCACTTCTCACCCACGGGGACGCCTGGTATTAAACAACTGAGGAAAATCACACGTGTTGGTGAGGAAGGTGGAAAGTTGGAACCCTGTGCATTGCTGGTGGCAAAGTAAAAAGTCCACTGTGGGAAAGAGTTTGGCGGTTCCTGAAAACGTTAAAGCTAGGATCCCCCTGTGATCAGCCATTCCCCGTGCAGGTATACACACAAAAGCATTGAAAGCAGGGACTCAAACAGCAGCGTTCACAGCAGCATTATTCACAGTAGCCACAAGGTGGCGACAACCCAGGTGTCTGTGGACAGATGAACGGATAAACAATACGGGGGACACGCCTGCAAAGGAGTATCTTTCAGCCTTTAAAAGGAAGGAAATTCTGACGGACGCTCACGCTCCAACGTGGTCGGACCCTGAGGATGTGATGCTGAGTGACATAAGGCAGATACAACAGGACACGCAGTCTGTGATTCCTCTTTCATGAGTCCTTTGTGTAGGCAAATTCACGGAGACAGAAAAGAGAATGGAGGCGGGGGGAGGGAGAAATGTGGAGTTTTGTTGAATGGGCAGTTGCTGTTTGGGATAATGGAAAAGTGCTGGGAATGGGTGATGTTGAGGTTGCACAACGTTGTGAGTGTAATTAATGCCGCTGAATCCATACACTAAAAATGGTTCAAGTGGTACATTTTGTATTATGTATATTATCCCACAATTTTAAAAACCTCTAAAATGTCATTAAATAATTTCAGTAAGTGATTATCAAGCATGCCAGTGAAAGTTGAATGGCTTTTCCTAGTTCATTTTTTTAAGATGGGTTTTTAAGAAAGGGAAATGTCATTAATATTTTTCTAAAGAGTTTTCTAAAGCGGGTCTAAGAAGGTCTAAGAATGACGAGATCATTGGGTCAGTGGAGATTGTAAACTAGCTTGGCAATTTTCCGCTCTTCTGATCTTTCTCTTTGTATAGGATACAGGTTTCAATCCAGGTTGAGCCACAGTTTGTTTCCTGCAAGGCTTCTCCCTTGTAGATTTTTTTCTTTTTGTCTTCCCGTCTCTTTTTGTAAAGTTTACTTGCAAACGTGGTTTTTCTTTCCTTATAATATTTCTCATTAATTAGTCCAGTTTCATTTCATCTTACTCTTTATTGTTTTCGCGGTGTATGTTTTGAGCTGAGGAGGAGAGACAGTTATGTATTGTTATGTAATGACAGTTATGACAGTTATGTAATGTTGTAATTATTATTTAGCTGCCTTTAGTAGGTTATTATGTAGATATAACTTTCTGAGGAGAACATTTGGTTTAATTTTAGGCATGTGCCGTGACTTTATTATATCACAGGACCAGTCTGAACAAGTCTATAGTAAGTTTCTTTTTGAAATTGTATTGCATCTTATGATTCCAAATGTACATCTCACTGATGTTTTTTATTCAAAACAAATTGGCAGTAATACAGTGGTTTAGCTTAATCATTTTTATATTGTCCATTAAAGAATTTGTCCTGTTGTTGCAATTTGTGATTGTTGGGATTTGTTTGAAACAAAGGCATATACCTTGTTGTCCCCTTTCTTTCAGGTAGTGATGAGGCAGGAAAGTACAGATAGTACACGTATATTGCAGAGCTCCTGTATTAACAAGCACAACATAGAAGGAAAGAACTGCGTAACTGCTTTACCTTTTCAGGTAAACTTGAGTTTTTCCATAGATTTGTGTTTGTTTGGAGAATATTGTTGAATGAATTGGTTTTAGAAGTGTAACTACTCTTACGTCTTATAGTAACTAAAGATGTGATTTTTACTCAAAATAACTAAATTTTAGCAGCTTCAGTGGCTTACCATTTTCCCATATTTTGCCTAAAAACAATTTAATGCAGTGAATTATGAAGTACTTTGTTAGAGGTTTATTTTTTATCTATTTTCACTTTAAGTAGTAAAGAAGAACTCATTTTGGTTACAGTAAAGCACATGACAATATTAGCCTTTTTCCTGTTTCTCATCATCTTTTTCACACCTAGTGCTAATGTTAAAATTTTGTCACATTGTCTCTTTAGTGCTATTAGCCCCTGGAATTTCATATTGAACTCTTAGATTTTCTTTTGTCTTAGACTTTTTTGTTAGAATTACTTTTCAAAAAATATTATAGTAAATGTGACATTGTTTTCTAAAGCTCATTAAATTGGAAGAAAATCTAATGTTCTATAATGTTTCCTAAAACATGTTATAAAAATTAGCTTCCTTTACTTCTTTCCCCCCCTTTTTCCTGACAAGTTACAGATGTTTGGCCCAGCAAATATGGATTGTTGTTTGAACAACAGCTCTTCACATGAGGTGCCTCCATGTCCACCCAGGTATTCAGTCCACTCAGTTTAGAATATTATTATTTTGGTTTATTTGAGTTTGTTCTGAAGTAAAATTATTTGCCTACGAGTTTTGGGATGATGACGATTTCCATGGTAACAGCACAGATCTGTGCCAGTTTCTCTCATCTCAGTGTTGTACATGTGTGAGTTCTACTCCTCACTTGGTATGAATCATCTAGAGATTTTTTTCCCCTCACATAGGAAAATCCAACAAGCTTATACTTAAAGATAACAAGGCTGAATTCTTAGCTCTGCTATTTTTTCATTGTTCTTCTTTGGGCAAATCATTAGAGCTTTTTTAGCTTTAATTTTGTTTTTTTATTTGTTACAGAAATACTATCATTTCCCTCTTAGGATTTATGCAGGGTTCAGTGAGCTGATGTTTACCATCTTTGACACAGGGCTTAGTACATCTTAGGTGTGCAGGAAACAGCAGGTGCTCCTTGGTGGTGTGTTTCCCTGTCTCCCAGTCAGTTGTGAGCTCCCTGCAGGGGAGGGACACACAGGACCCATCTCAGTGTGGTGCAAGCAGTAGACACGACGATGGTAGAAAATGGCGCATAGATTTTACTCCATTTCTGTGTTTAGATAGAAGGCTTGGTGTTTTCCACTTTTTTTCTATCACTCACTTTCAAAAAAGACAGCCTTTTTATTGACTTGAAGGTTTTCTTTTCTTTTTCAAGTGCATTGCTTTGTAAATAGGCATAGGAGACAAAATTTCTGTTTTAGCTGCGAAAGACACCCCCGCTACTCCGTAAGCGAGGTTAAAAACCAGAACCGCACAAACCAACCCAGACTGCCTTATGCCCTTTTGGGTCTGTAATGTGAGGAGGGTGGTGTGTAGACAGACCCTCCTGGGCTGTGCTGATCTCCCTCTGTGTGTGCTTGCTTAGGATTCCCTGCCTCAGAGCAGAGGTTTCTAGGCATGAACCGGAAGACACTGTGAAAAACAGCATGCAACAGTCTAGAGGGTTGCTTTTTGAGATGGCACGTGTGTAGTCGCTGGTGTGACCTGGAGAGAGTGCAAAATTTGTGTACAAATGGAGGCATCTTGTGTTGGTGGTCCATCGATTATTTGTTTGTTTCTTCCTAGAGAACCTTTACTCGCTGTGTTCAGCTTGCTGCTTCCATTAGGAGGAAGAACCACACTTGTGTGTCACGTGCCAGTAAGTATATTTTTCTGAATCTTTCGCATAGCTCTTTTTCTGAGTTGAAAGGAAAGGAGAAAATGAATGAATTTATGAAGATGGGACTTGTTGTATAACACTAATGTAACTTAGGCGTTTACAATAATCAACCTTATTAGGAAAATATTCACACTAACGAAAGAAGTTGTTGAATACCATGGTCTTAACTGTTTTCACAGTTATTCTGTGAGTAAAAATAAGGGTTTTAAGTCAATCGTGATCCAGGACAGATTTGCTCACCACCTGCAGAAGACTCTGGACTCTTCGTCAAGAATTAATACGTCAATGAATGATAGTTGCATGAACTACAAATGTTTGATGATTTTTGTTTGAAGGGGAAAAAAATCGGTTTTTAGGCTTGTAGCGGTGTACATTTTATTACTTTGTTTTCACGTCATTCTCTGGGGCTCAGAACTTTTTATGTGTGCTACAGGTATTTGTAGATGCTTATTTCTAAATTTTCAGTGTGGCCCAACATGATAGGTCGTTGTGCATAATGAGGATAGAAAGCTCCAACACTGCTTACGTTTTTGACCCATTTTATTTTTAGAACTTTGTCCCAAGCGTCTGTGCTGCAGTGCCACCACCGAGGTTTTTGTCTTCTGCCTCCAGGGAGGCCTGGGAAACTCTAGCCCTGGGCGCAATCCACCCAACCGCCTGTTTTTTGAAGGTTTAAGAGCTCAGACTGGTTTTTGCCTTTTTCCAGGGTTGTAGAAGAAAACAAGAGATTGTGCGGAAGCATCAGTAAGTGGTCCACAGAGCCTAAACTGCTTCGTCGTTGGTCTTTTACAGAACAAACTCCTTGGTAATTCTCCATTTTATCGGTAGCAAGTGCAGACATAGTGCCGAATAGACAGGCTAGGGCCTGTGATCGACTAGCATGCGGCCATTATTGATCATGTTTTTGAATCCTATGTAATGACCTCCGAAATGGCTCATTTCTAATGTTAGGTAAGATCTAAAACTAAATAGAACATGATTCTAATTTTGTGACAACGTAAGAAGGATAGAAACTGGAAGGCGAATTCCCTGATACATTCGTCGTGGCTCTTCTGAGACAGTGGGAAGCTTAGTGATGTTTATTGAGGGCTTCTTATTTTTATAAAGTAAGTATCTACTCGTATTTTGTAATATTTTACCTGAGAGGGAAGCGTGGAGGGAGGAAGCTGTCAAATGAGCACCTAGAAATCAACTCATGGTGGTATAGTAGTAGATGCTAACCTCACTCGAAAAACCCTAGTTTGCACGTCTCACAAGTAAAGCAGAAACAGGTGTACTTTTGCAGAAGTGTTTGAATGCTTACTAGTGAGGACGGACTTCACGTCGTCCATGAAAAGAACCGGTAAAGAAGTCAAACACGGCAGCCTGGTTGATTGCAGTTTAGAAATCAGTTGGTTGAAGGAGCCTGTGGCTGACGCATTTAATGGTGAGTCAGCACAAATCTTGAACATTTGCTTGCATAGCTGTGAAATCCAAACTGGTAATAGGCTCAAAATTTGAATTTTAAGGGAGTTGATGCCCAAAGTGCATTCCTTACAAATTCAGGATTAGTCAATTAATGTACGAATGGGTTTTCTTTCTTCTTTTGTTTGGTTTCTGTTGATCTTTAAGAATGACAGAAAGTCTTTCTCTAAAGAACAGCCTTGCAAAGTACATTCCTCAAAACTTGATCATTTCTATTTTCTCTTGAAGGTCTTTTTGGTTCATCATGGGTGCAAGGTGTTGTAGCTCAAGAGATCTTAGTTTCTCTCAACACCGACCCCTCCGTTGTCATGATCTATGACGCTATTCAGTGTGCGTTCTGTGTGGGTCCTCCGGAGAGTGCAAACAGACGTAAGGATCAACGCAAGTGCCACTAGTTAATATGCAAGGCCAGTTAATCCTGAAAACCCTGACATGTTTTTTTGGAGGAATTATTGGTGGAATCGATTGAGCTTCTCAGGAGAAAAAGAAAGATTATGTCATTAATAACTCGAATCTACGCTGAATTCTCACAAGAAAGTTATTCTTTTCATCTAATGACGATCTTTCTTCCCCCTTCTCATCATTTTGACTTAGGGGAGAGAACACTGTTTCTCTGAATAAGGGGCCAAGCCTGGACCGTGTTCGCGAGGGCCACCCTCACAGCACACCTCCGAAGCCTCTCCCAAGGAGACTCCCACTGGGGGCTGGCCTTTCCAGAAGGAGTCCTCCCTCCCCAGTCCGAACGGCCCCACCTCCTCACCCACTCTGCAGTCTCCTTCTCCTTCCATCCCCAACATGACAGCTGTAAAGTGGGAATCGAGCGTGCAGTGTTTCTTTGTGTGACCGAGCTAGCCCAAGACAGAGGTACCTTCTTTTCCAACTTTGTCTTCGTTTGCAGGGATTCATAGTTTCTGTTGCCAGCTCTTGGGGACTTTCTAGGGGAGACAGCCGTTATTCCAGTTGTGTTTCTTCTCCTAAGATTTCCAGGCCTAGCACTGTGTTACCTCTATCAAGGAGTCCCACTGCGAGGCTGCCTGTTCTTGTCATAAGACTGGTTGCCTCATTTCTACCGCTCAGTGGCAGCAGTTTGATGAATATTGATCGTATATAACTGTTGGTGCTAGCTCATCTTCATTTGCACGAGCTTCTGTGGGGATAGAGCCCCAGAGAGCAGTTTCCAGGCTCTCGGCCTCACGTCGGAGGGTGCTGACTTGGGTAGTAGATGGCCATCGGCTGTGGCTAGTTGGCCGTCAGCTGTAGCTGGTTAGCCGATTGGCCCCTGATTTAGCTGCCGCGGCTGCGCTGGTTGGTGAGTCGAGAGTGGAGTTGAGTGGAGTCGGTCGGTTGGCAGGCAGAAAAGTGGACAGCAGGTCGCATGTCGTGTGAATCCAGCCTCCAGTGAGAATATAGTGGTATGACTCCCCTACCTATGGCTCCGTGGGTGTTCCTTTTTGGCCTAGCCACATCCTGCGTTCTTATGTGGGGAGCGGGAGCTGAGACCCCGCAGGCTGCCCCGCACGACAGCTTCTCTTTGGTTTTTGCCCGTCTGTCATTCTGTCTGTGTGTCTGCTGTCTACCTCTCTCTGTGGGTCATCTCTCAATCATCTACTTGTGGGTCTAGTGACATAGGGACATAGTTTGATTGGTGTGTATTACCTGTGAATATGCAGGAACATTGTTTAGTCCTTTTTGAAGACTATGAACAATTCATTTTCTCAGGCACAAAATGAAGTAATGCAGAGTTTTAAAGGAATGAATTTCAACAAGAATTCTAAATCTTTACAATATAGTAAAACGCATTGATGTGAACCGTTTAAGTAGCTATTCCTTTTTGAAGAAATTGCCTTTCTGATTGGGATTGCGCCGTGAGTGCTGTGTGTACCCAGAATTTTGAGCAGGGTGAGTGGTAAGTGTTTGACAGCAGCGTGCGTGGTTCCCTGTGACGCCCTCTGTCCTCTGTTGAGTTTGCAGTGGTGCGCCTTCCCCCGCCTTAGGAGTGCACTCCTAAGTCCAGCAGGCACCCCTCTGGCCCCTACTTAATCTATACATTACTGACTGTATTCCCCACACTGTGTTTCACATCCTGTGACTATTTTGTGACTACCAACTTGTATTTCCTAATCCCTTCACTTTCTCCCTCATCCCTCAACCCCTCTCCCTTCTGGTAACCATCAGTTTTTTCTCTGTATCTATGAGTCTATTTCTGTTTTGTTCACTCATTTATTCTGTTCTTTAGCTTCCACATATAAGTGAGATCATATGGTATTTGTCTGTCTCAGTCTGACTTATTTCACTTGACATAATATACCCTCTACATCCATGCATGTTGTTACAAATGTTAAGATTTCATTCTTTTTTATGGCAGAGTAATACTCCATTGTATAAATGGACCACAATTTCTAATTGTCTATGGATGGGCATTTCCATTGTTTCTATTGGCTATTGCTTAAAAAATATATTTGTAGTTTTATCATTTTAATGGAAAAGAGAATGTCAAGTCAATTTCTCTACTTTCTTAATAAAAAACAAACAAACAAACGAACAAACAAAACTCCCTGGGCAAACATGTCATTCATTGAACAGGGGTGGACTGTATTTTCACACTCTAAATATGAAGTTGGAATATTAAGACGTGATCTCTGCCCTCAAGGCGTTTTACCCTTTTATTCACCCCAATTGATTCAGTCTACACATTCAAATAAGTTGAGAAGCAATCTGAAGAACAATTAATAATTAAATCATAGTATCCTGTGTACCAGGTGGTTTGCTAGTTATGTTTTTAATTCCTTGAAGTCTGAGGAAACAAACTGAAAACAGAGAATGGACTTTTCTTTCAAAAGATCCCTCAGAACCTGGGAGATTTTTTTATTCATATGCTTTTAATTGTGTAACCGCTAATATGTAAGTGTCTGGGACGAATTTGCACTGCTCTTATTTTTGTCACAGAGTTTTATTTATTCTCTCTGTTTCTTTTGGCACCCCCAGAAAGGTCAGTTTCTTAGTTTATGTACACGTTGGCAGGCGAGTTGCTTGGCCACTTCCTTCTCAGTGTTTCAGAAGAGCTCATATACAGAGGTGGTATTTCCACCATAGTCATTTCTACATTAAGAAAATAATTTGTTTTATTTTGAATGTACAGCCTTCCCTTAACTTATCAAACAAGTGAAATTTTGGATTTTTCTCATTCTTTTTCAGGCTCTAAACACAATGTACTCCAGCACTCAGACTTTGCAAAAGAAGAAGCTGGTGCCCAGGGAACGAAAGTGACCTCTCTGAAGGGCTGCCGTTAGTCGGTGCAGAGCAGTGAGTAAAGCCTAGAAGACCCCTTGTTCTTTTCTTAAACCAGAGACAGGTCCCGTACTACAGCAGTCCCACTCTCACCTCAGAAATAAAGTGAACGATGGCACCAGCTTGTACAAAAACAGTTATTCATAAGGACAGTCACCTTGGCCAATGAAGAGAAAAGGTGTACGTAGTATAAAAATTTAGAGCAGTTGGTTTTGTAGTACCATCAGAAAATCTCCCTCAGAAAGGACGATGGGCTAGGAGTCAGGAGACCTGGGTTCTTTGTAGTCTTGACGAAGCTTTATTCTTTCTGGGCTTCCATTTCCTCCTCTGTGAAGCATGTAGATTTCACTCTGATCCTTAAGTCGCTTCCAGATGTTAGTTCTCTGTGTTCCTCCCTTATACTTCTCCCTGAGCCCCCTCAGTCTGTTATATACGTAATGGCCAGACAGCAAATAAGAGGTGCCCTCAAAGCGGGATGACCATCACTAAAGGTGATTGAGAATTGATTTTATATTTTAAATATTTTATGTTTCTAAAGTCATATGACCGGTATACAATACCACCTTTATTCTGCTTTAGGATAGCTCATTAAAAAACAGTCTTTTCAGAGGCGACTCAGGGTTCATTCATTCGGCTGATGTATGCCTGGAGGATGGCCCTCTGCCTACAGATTGGATTGTGTTCATTTGTGGCAAGTGAGTGATGTGTCCTAAATACACCCTGAGCTTCACTATGTGGATGACAAGGGTTTCTAGGCTAGTGCCTAATGTTCTCCACTAACAACACTAAGGTCTTTTGCAGACGTTTCTTTAAAGTTTTTCTGGAGCTTAAACTTCCCTCAAGGGCAACATGGAGACAGTAGTAATCATTGTAGGTCCAGGGCCCAGTGTATCACAGCAGACGCTTGTAGTGAGCTGTTGGCTGAGTTGAAGGTCTGCACAAGGGGACTGCCTCATAAGGGAACTGTTTTCAGTGACATCAGTGACTGCATTTTCATGGCTTTGGTGAAAGGTAGGCTAGTTTATTAAAAATGTTACAATATCTTAAATGTTAAATATCGCCACAAAGTTGAAGTATACAATTTATTCTAATAAATAAATAATTTATTCTACAAGATAGTTATGCATTTAAATTAGAGCTTAAGACAGATAAATGTAAGTCTCAACATTGCAGAATGTGTCACAAAGATAGGAAGTAATTAATGCAATGTTTATCGTTAGGTTTTCTCATGGTAAACATTAGGAAAAAAGCTTGCTCTGACTTCTTAAATGTAAGGGACAACTCTGCTGGAAAACAACAACAATTTTTTTTTTTTTTTTAAATCAAAAGAGCCAAAGAGCTGACAGGCAAACATCTAAGAGAACACAAGAATCCCGAAAAGTAGACCATTTTGCTTGATGTGCTGTTGAAACCAAGCCATGGTTTAGGTGACTATGGTGTAAAGGAGAGAACCTTAGCCCCACACCCCACAAGATAGGAAACCTGGTAGCTATGACCCCAAACACCCCCTATCTCATGTGGTAAAGGTGAATTAGAAGTAAACCTGCGCTGCTGCAGGATGGAGGGAAAAGCAATAGAAAAGAAGAAAGAATGGGAAAACAGGAAGGAAGAACAGGAAAGGGACAGGAAGAAGGGGCTGGAGGCTAGAAGCAAGCCAGCAGACTGCCCTACAGATTTGTAGAGAAGATTTACACCGCTAGAATGGTGAGAGAAATGCTGGAAACGACTTGGAAGTACTTCCAGTCTGGTGGCGCTCCAAGTGTGTGGCTGAGGCAATGGAACTCATCTCGGCAGGAAGACACGCTCCTTCTAAGCCTCAAGAAACACATGCAGATAATTTTGTAAAGGCAGCAACTAGCACAAGTCAGAAGTATCCAATCATGCAAGGAAACAGTGGACCGAGTGTGAGATGCCACAGAAACATCAGATGCTAGAGACTGACTCCCAGAGCTTTCATGTACTAGGATATTCAGGTAAAGATGGAGCGAGTTTGCTTGCCATGGTTAAAGAAAAAAGAAGAGGTTTAAAATAACTGTCCAGTACAGGAAACTGAAAAATACAACATACATATTTTAAATGAAGATGATATCATACGATATTGTAAAGTGTAAAGTTTCATACAACTCAGTGAATCAATCTCTATCTATATCTATATCTATCTGTCTACCTATCTACCTATCATCTATGTATCTATCCATCCATCCACCCATCTATAAATATGTAACCATTACCCAGATCAAGATAAAGTGTTGGCAAACTTTCTGTAAAGGGCCAGATAGTACAAATTTTAGGCCTTGTGGGCCATACCATGTATAAATGAATGGGCGTGGCTGTGTTCCAATACAAATTTTTTAAAGCAGGCAGTAGGCAGAATTTAGCCGCTGGGCCACAGTTTGCCAACCATAATACAGAATATTTACAGCATCCCAGAAAGTTCCCTCTTTTCCCTTCCCAGTCAGAGAAGTAACCATTATTCTGACTTCCATCTCCACAACTGAGTTTTACCTAACATTTGTTTTATGTACTCTTCTGTATGTGTTTTATTCCACAATTTAATAAAGTCTTGCTTAATAAAAAGGCTTATTATAGATCTGTATTATTGCAGAGCCAGTTAGAAATATGGTCCAATGTCGTGATTCCTGACTGGCAGAGGGGCTGGATAGAGCTGTGGTAGAGGCAGACTTTCTGTGTGGTTTCACTCGAACTCCAGGCTCTCTGGGAAGTGGGCGTAGCAGCTCCAATCTCACTTTACTTCTTTTTTTTTTTCCAATACATGTCTTTTATTGCGCCTTCAAAATATCACAAAGTTCAGATTCGCTTGGTGTCTTGACATCTTGGTGCTTCTGTAGCTGGACAACTCACACTTTATTCATCAGCCTGCTGAACTGTTCCTTTTTCAGAAACATAGATACCATCCAAAAATTTTCTGATGTCCTTGTTTTTAACTGTTGTGGCTTGTTGAATCAAAGTAGCTGAATATGATACAAGTTCAATGTCGTTTCCTTCAAGAATTAACTTATCTTTCTGGGCTTGAGATACTGAACAAGCAACACCTGACCTCATCCAAACCCTGCAGATGTATTTTTCACCCAAGAAATTTCGGATTTCAGCTCAAGAGAACCATTCTCCTGAATAACGACGTTGATGGGGAAGAGAGCACACACAGACCCCATCTTGTAACGGACGCTCAGTGTGACACCCTTGATCATGTTCTGTCCATGACTACAGAGAGTGCGAACAGGAGCCAGTTCCTTTCTATTTCCCCACCATTTGTCAACCCGAAGCCTCTTCTTCTTTCCAAGGAGACTGAGTTCTACATTGATGTGATTGAAGTCCCTCCGCAGGGTGCCTCTGGGGCCCTCCACAATAACTGTGCGTCCCTTCAGAGTGACGTCCACATTTTCTGGAATGTCCACAGTCTGATTGCTGAGAATGGTTTTCATCCTTGCAGTAGATTCAGCAAAGAGAGGAGGATTTTTTTCTTTTATCTCTGGCTTTCAGTGTTTTGACTATGATGGGTCTGGGTGTGGATCTCTGTGTTTTTCCTATTTTGAGTTTTGCCAAGCTTCTTGGATCATTTTTAGACTAATGTTTTCCATCAAATTTGGGTGCATTTTTCAGCCATTCATTCTTAAAACATTTTTTTCTGACGGTTTTCTCTCTCCTCTTCTGGTCCTCCCTTTATGCATATGGTGGTCCAGTTAATGGTGTGTCACATTTTTCTGAGGCTCTGTTCATTTTTCTTCATTCTTTGTTTTTCATATTTCATAATCTTTAAGTTCACTGATATTTTTTCCTCCTCCCAACTCATATCTACTATTGAGTCCCTCTAGTGAATTTCTTATTTTGGTTATTATACTTTTAGCGTCCAGCATTTCCATTTGACACTTTTTAATTAATATTTATCTCTTTATTGGCATTGTCGCTTTAATGAATAATTGTTATACCAGTGTTTGGTCAGAGGTCCTGCTTAAGCACTTTGAGCTAATAAGACTTCTGTCTTTGCTGAGGATCTGTGTGTGGCTTGGAGAATGTTTTCAAGTCTGTTCCACATGCACTCTGATTGCTCCTGAGTGGGCGCACCCCTGTCCATGCCCACAGGGATAAGTGGGATCCCCGGAGGGCTTTTCTTAGCTGTTTCTTTCCCTGGTGCTCTCTGTTAAACTTCTGGCTGGTCTGCCATTTTGCTTTTTGCTACTAGTATCATGGAGCTACCAGCCCCCTCTTAATTGTGTGCCACCGAGATCTGTATTGTTTTTAACAATCCTCTTAGGAACAGGCTTCTCCATTCCTGGTACCAAATATAGTCGGTCCCCTTATGCATTGCTGCTGTTCGGAGCCTGCCTCTCCCCGTGGGGCTGGGCAGTGTCCTGCTCCTCCTGGAGCAAAGCCCCTCCTCTACAAGGAGGTACTGGGAGTGCAGGACCTCCCAGTGTGGAACCTCCACCCCAGGAGCAGGCTGGGTCAGGGCCCATTGGAACCCCAGGATTCTCAGCCTGTCACACTTGGGGCAGGGCCCTCGGCCAGGGGGAGCCCTGAACTACTTGGCTGTACTCGCCTAGAGTACATCGCCCGCCCGGAGTAGAGCTTCTGTCACAGGAAACTGGGAAGTGGGGGTGGGACGGGATTAGGCTGTGGCGCTAAGGCCACAGACTTTTGCTGTTCTTACCAACATGCGATTTTCCCGAGTAAGTGTTTCTCCATTTGCTGTATGTTTTTAGAGACTTTAGGCCTCTGGTTCATCAAGCTGGTAAGACTGAAGTTTTTCTAACCGACTTTTAGCTACTCTACTGGGGCCTGCCCTTTGGTAAAAGCCACAAAAATGGGAAACCCACCCATGGTCATAACCAAGTGTTCACTCGCCTCCGGTCTTTCTGTTTGGGTCACGCTCCAGTGTTTTCAAAGTTTTAAAAGTTATGTTACCCTGAATGATCGTCGTTTGAGGGAGGATTAGTCCAGTACGAGCTACTGACTATCAGGGGAACCCCCTCACCATTCATTTAAGTTGGGCAATTTCAGGATGGATATTATCTAGTGTACCTGTGGTTTTAATGAGAAACAAGTAGGATGTTCCACATGAAATCTGGAAAGCTTTTACTTGTTTTTGGGAGGGGCAGTAGGATTTTGCTATTTTTATTTTCAAAAGCACATTTGCAAGAATGCTTTTACTTTTATATTATGAAGTAGAAGATGGAGAAACAACTGATAAGGGGTGGAGTTATTCTTTTTAGGCAAATTGTCGAGCTAACTATAAATCCAGAAGACCTGCCTCAGACATTATCAAACGTTTCTCACAGTGACTAGCACTGAGAACTGACTTGATGTGTGCTCAGTATACATGGGACTTGCTTCCCACCCGATTTTCCTGCTGCACAGCATATCATTTTATCATACTGCATTGTCTTAGAAAACGAAGGTTAAAAGGCCACTGTTGTTACCATTCTAAAGAGAAATACGCAATGTCCTATCTCACAGACTAGCTCAGTGTTTTCCAATAGGATAGTCTGCTTTCCAGGATGATTTTACAGAGTCCTGCCAGACTAGGAGCTGAGAGCATTAACTTTACAGCAGGGTCTCTTTCTGTCTCTCTCTGTTTCTACTATCTGTCTTATCCTTTCAGAAACACTCACTGAAGGCTTCCACTGTGCTCTAACTTGCTCAGGTGTTGAAGATATACAGATAAAACAAGATGTCATCTCTGGCCTCAAGGTGCTGTGTCCTTTTGCAGTCCTGCGCTTTACGGAAGAGAAGGCAGGTCAGTGTAAACTAGGGACCCATGACGGTGGGAAAGCATTGAGCTCTCTCCAGAAAAGTGACCCCCAAACTGCCTTCACAGTAATTAGCTCAGATTTTGGAGCATGTGTTACTGCATCAGATGCAGAGAACTGGATTCTGAGAGAGAGTCTGGGAAAGGGGAGTGAAGAGAAGGTAGTGAGGAGAGATTGTGGTGCTGACTGAGGGCTGTGTTTTAAATAAAAGGCGTGATGCCATTTCAGTTAACTCCCCCAGCTCATCAGAACTTGAACTTCACACCATAAATAGTGGACCATGCAATAAAGGGTCATTTATACTTAGAACTTAATGTTTAATCATTATTTCAGACACTGTGGTTGGCAAAAGATTTTGTTCTGGATAACTTTATTGTAAGCCATATATTCTTGCTTCAGGCCTTACATGACAGGAAGTTACACAGTTGTAAATACCAACTCTTCATTACCTTATTTAGTTGGAAAACTTTCAAGTTCGTGACATGTTCATTGCACTTAAAAATTAAATACACAGTGAAAGAAAGATACATTTATAAAGATATTTAAAAGGATTTTTACACTGGGATTTGCCTTGCTTGATTCCAAAAATTCAAAACCAGCTTCCCACCTAAGGTTTACATAAGGGTTTTCTCCTTCCCTGGGATTGAATTAGTACAAAGAATTAAAGGGTTTAAAAAAACGTGACTATCACTGAGAGGCACAAGAGGAAAGTCTGGCGTGGCTTGTGGGAACCAGGACACATATTCCCTGGCTGAGAAAGAAAGTATATAAATCTGTGTGTTTCGCAAGCAGCAATTCGTGTGGACTTCAGATGTCTTTCCCGCAGTCAGGGCACAGGATGTCATCCCTTTCTGTGAGGAAGCCGCGGCCCACCAGCGAGAGGGAACACTTCTTGCAGTTAAAGCAGTCGTTATGCCACTGCCGTTCCTCAAAGGAGATGTACTTTGTGCCACCAAGTCCTGTTAATAGAGAAAAAAATTAATAGAGAAAAAAATAACACCAGGTGAAGAGAGAAAGGGAATATTGCTAGTCAGAATCAGCGACTGGGACAGAAAAAGGAATTCTGGTTTGATCCATTTCCAAGTTTGGATTGTTTAGTATGGATATAATGAGTTTCTGGGGCTGGGATCCATATGTAAGTCAGACACTGTGCGTGACCTTGAGGAACTCTTAGATATTAGAAGAAACATATATATGCATAAACTGGTTCCAAAAGTATACGATAAATACTATAATTAGAAAGTGCCTGTTGTATGTATTTGTTTTTCCCACCAGCATGAAACTCCATGAAAGTGAGAAGTTATGTCACTTACTCCTTTCCTGGATGCTTCACGTCTGGCACTATTTTGTGATGTAGTGAATGAAGTGCCAAAGGGAGTGTTGAAAAGGAAAATGTTAATTTTCTCTGGAATGGCCGAGAAAGGCCTCACGAAAGAGACGACACGTGGCAGGAGGAGGAGCAGATGTACATTTCTGCAGAGGGAACATCGTGAGACAGAACTTGGAGATACTTCCCATTTTTGTGGCTTTTACCAAAGGGCAGACAGGCATGAACTTGGGTGGTAAGAGTCAGGTAAGAGTTGGAGGTTTGGTGAGACTGCGGGAAGATGGGGCTGCTAAGATAGGTGAGAACAGCGTAGGAAGATGTGTGGGCAGTAGAGAAAACCAGCTTACATTATCGGCAAGAAAAGTAGGAACGCAGTCAATTCAGGTGCTTAACTCTTGTTTGATGACTAACTCTTATCAAATGTTGAAGGCACATTGGCTGCCTGTTACAATATAGTCGGCTTGTAGTACCACTGAGCCCTCTGAAATTAAGTGGAATCAAATACATGGGGTTATCTTACAATTGTGATAAATTTCTATGAAATTTGGATCATGAATTCCAATTATAAAGAAATAATGGTTCCATCTACTATATTAAGAACAAAGTATCCACACTGACTACTCCATTTATAATAGTTTGAGGTCTCAAACTGGCACGAGAAGCCTATAATTCATCAAACAGTTCCTTTTTGCAACGTAACTGGTGAGGCTTTCATTGGGCATCAAATCCTTTCGCATGGGGGAGAACTTAGACGTTGGAGCTAATCCCCTTCTGCTAGTTAGTGACGGGGTTGGGACTTGTCCTGTAATGGAAGTTCTTGTTTTTCTAATACCACACTTCCTCGGCTATCCCAGCAAAGCTTTTCCATTCTTTTCCTAAACCAAAGCTTTACAAGAAGAGTTACACTGAATAATCAATTTACTAAAATATTGATTACCTCTAATCCTAGACTCCTGAGGGTTATGGAAACCTACAGGTCACATGCCCCGGCCCCGAGGCAGAACCAAACCAGTGACTTAGGCCAGGGGCTGTCCAACTTTTCTGCATATTTGAATCATCTGGGATGCTTTTAAAAATTCTAGCACTGAGGCCATGGCCAATGAAATCATGACCCAGGCAGCAGTAATTTTTAAAGCTCTCCAGGTGTTTTGAATGTGTAGCCAAGTTTGAAAACCAGTGGTGTGGGCAACACTTCATCTTGACGTGGGGTGCAGGACAGTTGAAGATCCAGGCAGACCTCGTTTTGTTGCAATTCATTTTATTGCTCTTCACAGATGTTGCGTTTTTTACACATCAAAGGCAAGACCATCCACCCACAAAAAGATTACAGTGGTCTGGACTGAACCCGCAGTATGTCTGAGGCCTGCCTATAGTTGTTTTTCTTTCCAGCACTGTGAGTTAACTGAAAATCCAAGAAGCAGCTAGGAAGCCCCACAGTTTCTACCATTCCGTGTTCCTTCTTTCTCCCTCCTTTGATAAGTCCTGTTACCTCATAGACCTGGCTCAAGGAAGAGCACTGACAGGGAAAGGATGAAGGGTGTTAGTGATGGGAACTGTGCCGGGCAGCCGTCTCCGGTGGGAAGCCCCCACAATTTCCTTCAAATACCAGCAAAGGGGGCGAGTGACAGACATGAGAGCCAAAGATAGCCCCAGGGGAACGGATTCTCCTAAGGGCAAGATGTGTGTACAGTAAATGCTCACTGTTTGAGACAGTTACGTCCTATAAAGTCCTATGAATTAGCAAACACTGACACCCTGCTCCTAGGAGAAATACAGGGTTAGGGTCCTGTGAGCTTCTGGTCACATTTTCATCAACCGATCAGTACATAACCTTGTTTTATGTCTATTTCTGTTTAAAGGCACCTCATTTAATATGAATTGTTGACTCATAAACATTGAACTTCTGGCCAACAGCACCAGAACTCAAGCCTGAAGGAAGCTTATCTAGCACACAAGGTACCTCCTAGCCTTCTTGGGCTCAGAAACACACACCACTTTAGCACTCTCCTTGGGGGCCATTTTAAATAGCAAAAATGCCAACAAAAAGCATAAAAATGCCAAAAAAACCCCAAAAAACCACCACACAAACAAAAGGCACAAACAGACCATGAGAAGGACCCTTGTTTGCAGTATGACTTGAAACAAGAAGGCAGAATGTCACCCTTGTTCCACCTCGACTGGCAAAGGTATGTGTCAAATGACTCAAATTTTTTGCCACTCTGCACATGTCTGAGAATGACATGAAAGCGCCACAAGTATTGCTTTTGGAATTACAAATACATGTTAGTGAGTAGGCAAACTGGCAAATATGGACTCTGAATAATGACGATCGACTGCGTATGTGTGATCACTGCGATAAAACATTAGAAAATAACTCAAAATTTATTTACAAAAATCATTTAAAGTTTATTCAAGAAAGAAGTACTAAGTAAGAATCTATTAGAAATTTAGTCTGAACTCGCAATCTTGCATAGCTATTGGGGAATCTGGTTAAAAGTACATTTTAGCTATATTTTCAAAATTTCCTCTGTAGGTTCTGGAACACTAGTCTCTGTATTTCAGAGAATTACCTTTCCTGTTTTGGAGGAAAGCTTTCATTTTGTTTTTCTAATTTTTTTTTCAGTGCTACAATCGTAATAATTACAATTAATACACATACCTGATACTGTACATTTAAAAGTGCTTTTATGTAGATTACATTGCTTTATAAAGCCTAATTTTATAAACATTTACTTTACAGAAGTTACTGTGAAAACAGCATTAAAGATTAATACGTTAGGGCAAAAGACTGCATTTCTCCCTCTGAATGCTGGCGAGGGAAATCTAGTATATAAACGGCTGTGACTGGATGTCTTAACATAGAACAATTTAAACGCTATGCTTCTTTTCTTTATATTTTAATTTCATATGGGAATATGAGCTCTGGACTACACATGAGAGAATTATTTTAGTGACCTGAGACTTTCTACATCAGGTGAGTTAGCTGAGTTAGGTGAACTCAGCTCTAGGCCTGAGGAAAAAGAAAGTCAGGGACAAGCGCAGAGGGCTGTAACATGTGTTTGTGTCATTACATTGCGAAGCTACATAGGAACGCTGCTTGGCCAGGCCCTGTGTTTATATTGCATATATCTGCCGTCAGCCCTTGATAGGGACCACCTGACTGTCACATGGACTTCTCCCTGTGTTGTAGAATCTCACACTCTTCCCTCCTGGCCCAGTGTGACAGTACATGGTGTCAATCATAGGACTTCAGTCTGCGCAGCCATCTGTTCCCCACGCTGAATTTCTCGGCCTGTGTAATAGCTGAGTCCATTGCCTGGTCTGCCAGTCACCCAGATTTAGGGCTCTCATGTTGCCCAGCCCTTCTGGGGATATGAAAGAACTAAGCAGAAAGTTGCCCCCTGCCCTCATGCAGACATGGCTTTGTGGTGGAAAAGCCTCTCCTCCAAGGTGCTGGGAAGCACCTCAGGAACCCAGTGTAGCTGCTAAGCCTGAAAACGCCAGTTACTTTGTGCTTATACCGTGTTTCCCCAAAAATAAGACCGGATCTTATATTAATTTTTGCCCCATTAGGGCGTATTTTCAGGGGATGTCATATTTTTTTCATGTATAACAGTCTACCTTTATTCAAATACAGTCATGTCATCTTCTGGAACATGGTCATAACGTACTAAATGCATCCGTCTGGCTGACGATCTTAACTGGGGCTTATTTTCAGGGTAGGTCTTATTTCTGGGGAAACACGGCATGGTTGTCAGGTGCGCACAGACTGCAGTTTTAGAGAGAATCCAGCCAAAAGCAGAAACAATAAATCTTTTGAGAGCAGGCCATTCATAGGATTTTCAGTGATCAGGTGAGCTGGAGCGAGAGTCACTACCTGCTGAGGTGTCCAGAGTAACAAGGAAAGGGAAGCAGTGAGGCAAAAGTTCGGCTCTTCAGGACCTCCTTGAGGCGTGGCGGGTCTAGGTACACAGGCAGACCTCGCTGTACTGCGATTCGCTTTATTGCGCTCCACAGATGTTGCGTTTTTCATAAATCGATGGCAAGACCCTCCACCAGCAAAACGAGTACCACCTGCTTTATCGCTTTGCGGTGGTGGTCTGGACTGAACCCACAGTATCTCCGAGGTCTGCTTGTGTAAACACATTCACATGCTGGGATCTTATACCTTGTTCCACCTTGATGTGGCTATGTACCCCGGGGAGTGTGGGGGGGCAGACCCTGGCACTCACCGCTGATGGGGTTGGTGCACCCGGCACACTTCTTGGCGTACAAGTCACAGAAGCAGCTCAGGCAGTAGGCAAACTCATCCCGGGACGTGAAGCGCTGCCCAGACAGCGGTTTCTTGCAGGCTGTGCACACAAAACACTCCCGGTGCCAGGGTTGCTCCCGATAAGTGACGCCCCCGGTGGTGATGGGCTGGAGGAGGCAAGATCTCAGGGTCAGGTTCCGAGCAGAGCACACGTCCTCAGTCTCAGCTATTGCCACTAGAGGAGGCAACATCCTCATCCAGAAAACGCCCAATTTTAGTAAAAAGTCACTGAGAAACTACTGTGCAGACTTCATAATCACCCCTTTATGACCCCTTCCCTTACTGCGGACCCTGGCTTTCCCACTGTGTGTCTGCCCTCAACCCCTCAGAGGGACGCCGGGACTCATGGCGCAGGCGTCACAGGGCGGCACTGCTCCCTCGCGGTGCAGGGAGGATGGCAGATGGCACCCAGGAAACTCAGGTTCGAATCCGAACCCTACTCCTTCCAGCCCTGTGCCTGTGGGAAAGTTATTTGTAAAGATCCCTGTGCCTCAGGGGGTAGCCTCTCAAACACCACGTACAACTCCGTGTATCCATTACCTGTGGAAGAGGTTCAAAGATGCCGTGGGATTGGTGCCTGCTGATGCTATAGGGAGAGCACAGGCATCTCTGAGGTTGGGGAAAAATAAGCCCCCAGCCTTTCTTCTCACCCTGCCTTGCAGTCTTTTCAACATTTGTGAGAAGCCAGATGTACCAGAACTGGTAACCAATACCTCAACTTTATCTAGTATTTTCCTTTGCATATTGTTGCTTTTCATATTCATTTAGAAGATGGATGAAGGATAGAGCTGAGTACGGTATCAGAGGAGACCGGGTGGGTCTCAGCTTGACAGAACAATAGCATTGGAAGACCAAGTCAAAATACCTCACATCGGCACTTTAGGGCAGTGTGTGTTTTAACACTGCTATATCACCCAGTGCCTCCCTCAGTCCTTACAGAACGTATAAAGGTCCCCACGTAAAGAAAGATACTAATTCCATTTTGCAGATGAGTAAACTGAGACCCAGAGAAATCAAGTGACTTGCCTGAGAATCCATAGCTAGTTCATGACAACTAGGAACTAGAATTCAGGACTTCCTCCTATCTTGTATTCTTTTCATTAAACTATAAACCATTCATAATCTTCCTATAAATGTTCCTCCCAGGAACAGAATTTATGGAAAATATGTTGGGTTGCAAGGTGTCACGTGTACAGCACGCGTATACATGTGAGATGCTTCCTCTGCCCGTAACGGCCCTCATCCCCCCTGCGTCTGGATTTCATGTCCCCCACCCTCAACCCACAACCTCCAGCTAACTCACATGTCTCAGCATGGGTGTTGCTTTCTTAGAGAATGTTCCCTAACACCACCCACATGGGTTCAGGTTCTCCCGGTGTACACTATGGTAAGACTCTGTTCTCCAAAGCACACTTGTCAATAAGTACTGGAATACTCGACATCAGAGTACATACCACCCAAGCTGTGTCACCTTGTCCACCATCCGACCCTGATGCCCCAGGTGCCCACCATGGAGGGAGGAATGGATGCTTCCGGCATGAGTGCCGTCACGTGTACGGATGAGCACACACACACACACACACACACACACAGGCATCCAGCCCAGGAGGTGGGCCTTCATTTCCCCAACGGAATAGGACGATGAGGTAAGGAAGAAGACAGAGGAAGAAAAGAGCAACAGAAATGAACTTCCAGTGGATCTTGATGAGAAAAGCAAAACAAAACAAAAGAGTGAGCAGAGAAGAGGATTCCTAATATAAACAAAGGAATGAAAGTTCCATCTAAGGACAGAGGGATAAATAATAGACAAACAGCATAATCATAAGAGGGGAAACGGACAAATGGAGTTCAGTTAAGGAAGAAATGGAAATGAGACAGAAGGAAACTGGAGAGAGAGACCGAAGGAAACGAGTAACACTCTGCCCTTTGAAAAGGTGCAGGCCTCGCGGGGCATTCTCGCCAAGGCTCCTCTGGGAGAGGGCACAGCAGTGCGGCTGTTTTCCCCCAGACGCGAGCCGGGCAGGGACCCTACTGGTGAAACAGTGCAGTCCATAAAAGGGACAAGAGCCAAAGTGTTTGGCACAGGCCTGAGTCCTGAGACCCGTGTGTGTGTGTGTGTGTGTGTGTGTAGGACACACTGCAGCCAACCAAGCTACACCCTAAAGGGAACAGAAGGGTGACAGAGCAGGCGGGAGTGAGATGGCTTCCTACAGGTACGGGTTCCTGTTCTTTAACCTGACAGAGCCTCGGCAGACGCAGCATAGAGCTGGCTGAATAAGGGTGGTTAACAGTCGGCTCTCTACCCATGGGGCAAACCTTTTTTCCCTTACTGTTCTCCTCTCCTTCCCTTCCTCTCGCTAAGTTGAGCAATCAGCTTCTTGTTTAGGAGAGCAGTGTAACAAAGACAGCTTTGGGATGATAAGTTCTCCTTTTGAACATCGTCATAAAGGAGCAATTATTTGGAAATGGTCCAGAACAAGAAAGTGATATAGGATTTCCATCTCAGCTCATAACAGTGCCTATGTCTTTGAAAGGAGGACTGGAACACAGGTCCAAAAGGACCAAGTGTACAGAAGCACATCAGAACTATGGAAAGGGAGGTAAGACAGGCAGAACTTTCATGCCACTCGTGTTCTTACACCTGTAATCTCTTCCAGAAAGGGTGAGCTGGCAGGGGCCATACAGCCAAACTGCCCAGTGTGCAGGCCCAGGAGCAACATATACCTTTCTGCACTGGACACACTGCAAGGCATACTGCTTCTCATAGCAGGGCACACAGAAGTTCTGCTCGTCCTTAGGGATGAAGCTCTTGGTTCCAATCGGCTGTTGGCAGCGGTGGCAGACGAAGCAGGTCTCGTGCCAGCTGCTGCCCTTATACTCCATCTTGCGGGTACCTGTCACGAGAGTCAAGAAGAACAGAGCAGCACGGTTGAGATGACTGGCTTGGGGTCCCAGCAGTCTGCGTTGAGAACCTGCCACCATCTAGTTTTGTGACCACAGCAAGTCATTTTAGCTCTCGAAATCTCGCCTCTAATTGGGAATAATTTGTTTTGTAGAGAGCAGAGACTCTGTGGCTGACTGCTATACACCCAGCTCCTAGAACAATATCTGTACATACTCAGTATTTATTTGTTGAACAGGGTGGTTGTGGACATGACATGCAAAACTAGTATCAGTCTCTCAGCATTGCAAAATATAAAGAGAAACCTGGCGTAGCTCAGACTCATACTACGGAGTATGACTTTCGGAGCAGAGGGACTGTTAAAACCACCCCTCTGCTCCCCAGTGGGATGGAAACGGTTGGGGTGTATAGGAGTCTAGAGTCTCAATCCTGATTCAGCAAGGAGCCTGATCCATCACTGACTTCACGGAACGGCAGTGCAAACCCAGCTGTGATGGCCCACGGTGGACATGCTCTGCAGTAAGTGCTGTCATTAAGGTCCACATGCATTACTACGCTCCCCATTTAGTCACTTTCTGATCGTATCTCGTGTCATCCCATTTCATTCTGAGTGACTATTACTATTTGATATGTTTAGATAATTTGTTCAAGTAGATTAAGGAGTCCTAGAGAAGTGAAACGCTTTTCGGTTCGCCTCCCACCACCGCCAAGCTTAATTCACAGCAAACGCTCAATATTTGTTGATTGAATCCCCCACACTTTACCAAAAAAAAAAAAAAAAGTGTGTATATTCATAGAAAGAGATGATTCAAGGCAGATACGTATGTGAGCATCTCTGGTATGAAGCAGGAGTAAAGAAGGATTTGGGGAAGAGGAGCATAATGGATGAAGTAGAAAAGCTCAGGTGCCAGCACGTGACAGCCCTCGGCCAAATCCGGGCAGCTGCTTGTTTTATAGCTGAAGTTTTATTGAAACACAGCCACACATGTTCACTTACTTCCATCGTCTATAAAGGTAGAGTTGAGTAGTGACAGGTCATATGTACCTGCAAAGCCCAAAATACTTATCTGGTTCTTTATGGAAAAAATTTGCTAACCCCTGGGCTTATGTAAAGGACGGCTACTGTAGAATGATGGGAACCTAGTCAGACTTCAACTCGGATCAGCTGATGAGGGGGAATTGGGCCAGAAGCAGGACTGCCTGCTGTGGGAGCAGGGTGGCAGCATGCTGAGATAATTGGGCAGAATAATGGAGGTGTCTACAAACTAGTCTTCAGCTCCAAGTTCAAACATCATACGGTCAAAATGACAAGATTAACGGCTGTATTAAAGCTGGTTGGAAGGGTGTCCGTGACTCAAGTAATTAGAATGTGCACTGAGAACCATGTGATTATTTTATTAGGTGTCATTTTGGGGTCACTTTCTCAGCTTCCTGTACTTCCAAGATCAGACATTTGGGCACCACCTCCCATAGAGTGTATAAAATACTCAGGGAACTCGTGTCAGGGGGGCACACAGTGACCTTCCAAACTGTGGAATTCAGTTGCGGGGTGATGAATCCTGAAACGAGGAAAATTATAGTCAGCAGTTTAATTTCAGATAAAAATGATGGAGGGATTTTGATACAAATTCTAAAATGATTTATTGTCGTCTCTGGAGGTTTATTTTCCCACGTATCCCTTCGTCACTTGCTCTTTCAGTCTCTAGCCTTGCCTCTGATCAAGCAGCCTGAGGATTTTGTCAATGAATATTGGGCAATTACGATTCTCACTGAGGACTCCAAGCAAGACCATTGTCGTGCGGGGCAGCCTGCGGGGTCTCAGCTCCTGTTCCACACATAAAAATGAAGTATGTAGCTAGGCTAAAAAGTAACACCTACGGAGCCATAGGTAGGGGAGTCACACCACTATAGTCTCACTGGAGGCTGGATTCACACGACATGCGACCTGCTGTCCGCTTTTCTGCCAACCGTCCGCCTCCCCTCGCTAGCTGCAATCCGCCGTGCTAACTGCAATCCGCATTTGCTAGCTCAGTGTGGGGACAGAGCCCCAAAAAGCAGTTTCCAGGCTCTCGGCCTCACATAGAAAGGTGCTGGCTCAGGTAGTAAATGGCCATCGACTGTGATCAAATGGCCAGCAGCTGTGGCTAGTTGGCCGTCAGCTGTAACCAGTGAGCCATTAGCCATGAATATAACTGCCGTGGCTAGGCTACCAGGAAAAAGGGGGAGCTAGCAAGAAGGTGGTGGCTGAGTCTGCAAGCAGCACAGTGAGGGTTGAGAATTGTGTTGCTCCTGGTTCCTGTGTCTCCAACCCAGCCGCCAGTGAGAGTATAGTGGTATGACTCCCCTACCTATGGCTCCATGGGTGTTCCTTTTTGGCCTCACCATGTCCTGCGTTCTTGTGTGGGGAGAGGGACCAGAGACCCTGCCTGACACCCTGCATGACACCCCCATTTGCTGCTAGCGTAGCCACAGCAGTTAAATTAGTGGCCAATGGCTCACTGGTTACAGATGACGGCCAACTAGCCACAGCTGATGGCCATCCAATCACAGTTGATGGCCATTTACTACCTGAGCCAGCACCTTTCCACGTGAGCCCAAGAGCCTGGAAACTGCTCTCTGGGGCTCTGTCCTCACACTCCACCCCTACAGGGTATTGCCTCACAATCTACGTGACAAGCGTCCTGTCCCTGTCCCCCACTGGGAATCCACGGGGCACTGCTAGCCCAAGGTGTGTGTGTGTGGGGGGGGTGCATATCTGAGAGGTGCGTTTACACCTGTACAACTATTGTAAAAGTTGCCAGCAGGGGGCGGCAAAGTTCCGTCTTCCAACAGAATCTGCAGTTCAGACCAATTCTCCCGCAGATGGTAGCAGTGTCTTCTGATTCAAATAAGCAAGTGAGGAACCAGACATTCGGTGAAGGATTAGCGACAGCCTGGCTTGCTCAGAAGCTGTAGTGCATCTCCAAGAAACCTCTGTACACAGGGCCTCAGCATTTGGAACCCTAACGCTGTGCTATGTGACAGAATCCTGGTTTCCGGGCTACAGTCAAGAAACTGACTTCTGTAGGATGTGGGCCCAGAGGGCGACTTTGTTCATTTAGCACCCACCTCTTGTCCTAGCTCTCTAAGTTCAAAAGCTACAACAATATTGCTCTGTGTTGCTGTTCATCTTGATTTGGTTGTAGCACTTTTAAAAATCAAACCAAAGCAAGGAAGCAAGTACTACGATGAGCTCGTGCTGCTTTTTTTTCCCTACCTATTTTTTTGCTCACATCCGGCTTTTTCCAGATACCCTGCCTCTGGTGCCCAGTCCATTTCCTCTGAAAAAGTGACCTTTTCTGACTTCACCATTTGTTGAAATCCAGCTTATCCTTCAAGACTGCTCATATGTACATCCCCCAGGGTCCCTTTCCTGACGCTCTCGCTCTTGGCACGTGCCTCCATCATAGCAGGTATCAGCCAGGCTTCTCCAACGTCCCATCTAAACGTCCCTAATGACAGATGGCAGTGAGATGCCTGTCACTGAGAGGTGGAGGAGGGAATGCTCTGGGCCCCCTTCCTTCTTCAGCCTGCCAGGATCATGAAATGTCTTGGAAATCTCAAAAATCTTAGGAAAATTTCACATCCTACTGTAAGATTTGTCGTCACCTGAAATACTAGTTATTTAACGTTGTGCCTCCTGATCTCAGAATACCGCCATTGCTCTGGGCAGCTGTGCCTTGTTTCCCATACACCCTGGTCCACTCCTGTTGGAGCAGCAACAGCTGGCCGTTCCTGTGGGCTCCCGGTCAGTCTCCCCCAGGACGTGCTCCTGGAGGGCACGTCTCGCTCACCGTTCCATGCCTCGCACACGGTGTGTGTTCCTTTAGCTGACTCTCCAGTGTCTGCTGACTCATATTGGAGCCTAAATGCATCACCCGGGACTACCCCGTCTAAAGCCGCCCGTGTGTCCTCCACCCCTTCTCCTCTCCCCGATTGCTCCTGGAACTGTCCTCACGTGGGAAGAGCATCCAGGAGCTGGGCCCTGGTCTGTGGGTGCCCACTGAGCACACAGCAAACATCAGCTGCGCCATGGAGCTGAAGCAAATGCCTGGTCACGTTGTTTTCCGAACTCACAGACAATAGCGAGTGAGACTTCCTCAGAGTGGGGAAAACCAGCAACGGGAAACCCTCGCCTCCCCCTGCCTGCGCCCTTCAGTAAGTGCACCCCCACCCTCGCTGCTGTCCTCATGGGGAGCCCTCCGAGGAGGGGCAGTTACCCCACCAGCGGCTCACTATGCCCCCGGTCCCTCGGCTTCAGTTTTGGCATCTGTAATGTGAGGGTTAATAGAAGAGATTATGGACCAGTTAGTGTTCAATTTTTATGTGTTAACTGATCATGAATTTTTTTTCTCCCCCTAGTAAACACCATGAACAATGGAAGGTGTGATGGTTAATTTTGTGTCAACTTGTCTAGGCCATAAGGCCCCATTGTTTGGTTGTACACCAGTCTAGATGTTGCTGTGAAGGTACATTTTAGATATCATTAACATTTAAATCAGGAGACTTTGAGTAAAGCAGATGATGCCCCATAATGTGGTGGGCCTCATTTAATCAGTTGAAGGCCTGAGGAGCAAAGCCTGAGGTTTCTCTAAGTAGAAAGGAATTCTTCTCAAGACTGCCACAGAGAAACTCTGCCTGAGTTTCTAGCCTGCTGCCCTAGGGGATTCAGACTCAAGGCTGCGACAACTCTGAACTGAGTGTCCAGTCTGCAGGTCTCTCCCACGGACTTCAGACTAGCCAGTGCCCGAGTTGCATGAGCCAATTCCTTACTGCAAATCTCTCTCTCTCTCTCTCTCTCTCCGACTAACACAGAAGATCAGGACAGGTAGAAATTCAAATACCCAGGAAACATGTCTTTTTTATGTCATGGTTGGTGCTAGGGTTAATGAGTCTACAAAATAATTTCCAAGAATCACTGTAGACAAACTTCTGAGACTTGGGTGTTCTCCTCCGACAATGTCAGAAAGGAAAATGGTGACTCAGGGACAGTGACCATGAGAAGTCAGAGCCACAGAATAGGAGCCTAGAAAGCAAACTCTGCTGGCCTGTTAGCTTTCCCTGAGGACTGAGAGCACAAGGCAGGGACACCGAGGTGACAGAGAGGCCAGGATGGACACTGCAAAAGCAGACCAGCTCAAATGTCCTGTGGCTCGCTTACCACTCAGCAAAGATGGGGACGAAGTTCGAGAGATGTTCGAGGAGTTGGAGGAAGAACAGGCTGAGTCACAAACGACATGTGTTCCTGCAGGCGGCCCAAGAGGAACTAAACTTCGTGCTGTCACATTTGCCAGACTGTTTGTGAATTTAAAGTAACTCAGACTGGCAGGGCTGGGGGTTGGGGTGAGGAGGAAACCAAAGTCCCAAAAACTCTAAGCGGCTCAAGTCACACAGCTACTGAGGAGTGCAGCGAGGGCACCGGCCTCCTGACTCTGTTTCCAGTGCACTTTGCAGGACACCAGGCTGTTTCGGCTGACAGGACCCCACACTGCTGCACTCCCACTAGTGAGGCTGTGCGTGCGCGACTCCGTGAAGCTTCGTCTTGTATGTCCTCTGTTTTTCCGCCTTCTGAATTAACCGCCGTTGCAGAAGTGGACGGAAGTTAGTGGTATCCACCCCCGTAAATCCCCGTCTGCCCTTCCCTTGGTCTGGCCCACAGGGCTGCTCGGACCGCAGCGCAGCACACTGGGCAGGGTCCTAATCCTGGCGCGGCCACCAGTGGGGGCCTGGGGCAGCCATTTAACCTTCTGGTTTCTTCACTGGGGGGCTAAGACATCTAAGCTTAAAGTTGTTAATGCTTTTCCAGTTCCGTGCTGTGAGATTTGACTGAGCTCTCAGCAAAGGGCCGGCACTGGGGCATTCTTCTTTAACACTTGCATGGTCCACGGTCGTCAAATGAACCGCAGACTCCCTTCTTAGAGACCTCAGCTGTCCCCACGGGCTCAGCGGCCACGTCTGCGGATGCTGTGTCGACCTGTGCACCTCCCACCAGTCCCCGAGCTCCAGCTTGACCCCATGGCCTGGGGCCTTCTCCTTTGGGTCCCCTGCCCCCCCAGGAAGACTTCTATCCTGCTCAGGTCCTCCAGGTAGGGCAATGAAGGGGAGGAGAACTGGGGAAGCAGAGGGGCCCCGCAGAGTCTACTTGCAAAACGGCAGAGCAAACAAAGTAACAAACAAATCCAACAGGTGAACCCAGAGGACGCAGAAAGCAGGACCAGAAAGCCTACCCTGAGGTGGGGAGAGAGTTCTGCAAGTGCGTGAATTTGGGTTCTGTGAAAGGAGATGGAAAGAGGATTTAAAGGAGTCTGCTGTGAGCCACCAATGGAACCTTCCTTGGGCTCCTGTCATGAAAACCTAGTAAAGATTTAATTTGTTTTTTAATTAATTTTGCGGTTCTTATTGTGCCAGGACTGTAGTTTTTCTGCATGTGACTCCCCGTGGGACAGGACACGGATCAGACCCCATCATCTGGGCTTTTGTTTTCATGCCCAATGTCACCACGCTTGGGCCTCTTGGTGCCAACATCTGCAGCGTTACCATAATTTTGTAACATAATTTTCCTGCCCGTCCTTTCCCCTGCTGGGAGCTGCCCCAGCGGTTCCAGGCCTGGCTTCCCTTCCACATTCCCAGAGCTGCTGTGGGGGCATCAGTCTGGGTTTTTGTTCCTTGTAATAGCATGTCGCAGTTATTTTTAAGACGTATTAACTAGAGAAATGTAGAAGCAGCAAGAAACCATCTTACTGAAGGCCTAATTAGCCCCGTGCTTTTTTCAGAAGTTATGATTTCTCATCCAATCTATCTTCTTAAAATAACACTTCCTACATGTCAGTCTCTTGCTCAGAACTCTTCAGGATTTCTTCATTACCAAAACACACAGCAAACCAAAACTAAAACAAAAACGCCAGCAACTTGGCAATCAGCCTCCCACTAGAGTCGAGAGTCTAAATCTAAGCCTTAATTCTCTTCCCAGCAATGTGACTCCAGCTCCTGTTTGAAATACGGTTACTCAGCAGGCTGCCTCAGTTTTTGAAAATTAGCATTCAATCTCTTGACGTAACAAACTCAAAACCCTCAGCTTAAGTTCATATGACACATCTATTATTGCGTTCATAAGTGGAGTGAATTATAAACATCACTTTTAAGGGGTCTTTGTGTTGGTTCTGTTTATTAAGGTAGTGAACTGAAATCCTTTTAAAACTACATTTGAAAATTTAATATAATTGATATCCCTTTTAAGTACCTGTACTAACAAGCTGAACCTCAGGTTCTTAAGTAATTGTTGAAATGAATTAAACTGATAAACAAGATGGACCATAAGATATCTTAAATGTCAAAACAGTTTATCAGTGAAAACATTTTCAATTTAAAATCACAAGACTAAATCACTTATTCAATTGCACTTTAAGTCAAAATCACAAGATTCATTCACTCTTTAGACCAATTTTTCTTTAAACTTCACACATACTTTAACAGATTATTTAACAAATTTACCACTGTTAGAGTCTCTTACTATGCCTGCCCCCAATTTGAAATCTTCCTAAGGCTAAAGCATGCTGACCTTCTGAAGAAGCTGTCCTGAGGACGACACCTTCCCAGGAACGTGAGGCTTCCCGGTCAACCCGAGGCTGATTCTACAGCAGCTCTGTCAGTGCCCTCCTGAGAGAAGGCCCCAGAGCCCGAGGGCCCTAGCTCCAGGGGACATCCCCTGTCCCCTATTTACTCATGGCAGTCTGTACCCCAACCAGTCTGCTGTTCCAGCGACCGGGGCCCAGGGTCCTACTTGCTGCTTCCTCCTCTTCTGTTCTTCCACCGGCCACTCGCCCAGAAGACATCCCCTGGACAGAGTTCTCTCCGGTTTTATGTGGCTCTCTGGTACGGATGCCAGATTGAAGGTCCCAAATGGAACAGATACTAACACAATCAGCTGAAATCCAGGTTTCACTGGGAGTCCTACAGGTTTATTTGCTAACTCTGGCAAGTCTACCCTCTGGTCACACCTCATCGGTGGTGCAGAGGACATCACTGACCGTAGGTGGCCGATATCTGTTCCTTTCTCTCAGTCATCCAGGGTCCGAATCTTTGGCTCTTCTCACAGTGGTTACTCTCCTTGCCTTCATTTCTATATATATCTAACAAGACTTAATTTCTAAATTATGTATTTACAAATTCTATATATTTTTTTCACTCTTTTTTTAAAAAATAAAACATTCATCTCTCTTAAAAAAAACAAACTAATTAAACTCTAAACAATAAGGCACACAGGCCTATCCTCCCCCTACAATGCACAAGTCACCTTAGCACTGTCCTTGGCATCTGACTCAGCTGCAGTCAAATCTGGGTCTACCTGGAAGGTAATGTTCATCTGTTTAGAACATAAACTCCACAAGAGAAGAGGACCAGGTGTCCTCTCAGCTCCATGACTCTACGGACACCCCACCATTTGCCCAGTGCCTGGAGCCAGGAGGACACAATGCATATTTGCCAAAATAGCCACACGAATACAGATGCAGCGAGTAGAAGGGAAGAAATCAGTGGGGAGAAGGGAGCGTTATTTCTGACCTGGCATGATGGTCTTCTTGCATTCTTGGCACTTGGATGAGTACTCGTGGGAGTAGCAGTCCGTGCAGAGCAGGTGGTCCCCCTTGGCGGCAAAGGGCTTGTCCACCAGCGAGCTCTTGCATCGCGAGCAGTGGAAACAGGCCTCGTGCCAGTGTCGGTCCTTGTAGGACAAATCCTGCAACCCAGATCACACAAGACAGTCAGAGGGTAGGAGGGGCTCGGAGCTGCTCTGTCTGACCACAGTAGACGGGGCATGGTCCACATCGGAGGGGCAGAGAGGGAGGAAAGGGGGCCGAGGCCTGTGGGTGGTCCTGGACCGTGACCCTCAGCAAACACTGAAATTAGTAAGGTTAGGTTGCTCTTCTCTTGCTACATTTTGGAGCAATCATTTAGACAGGTGTGTGTGTGTGTGTGTGTGTGTGTGTGTGTGTGTGTGTGAGACAGAGAGAGAGAGAGAGAGAGAGAGAGAGAGAGAGAGAGAGAGAGAGAGAGAGATGCTTTTGGATTTCCCTTAGGTATTGTCTGTAAGAAAGAGAGACAGACAGAAAACATGAAACTCATCAATGCTTCTCACTCAGCACATAGAACTTTGGACCTGCAGGAGTCCTTTGGCCAGGTAGGAGCTCGGCAAAACCAAGCATGACAGCAGGGTCACTGTGATGACCGGCAGGAGAGAGAAGCCCTGGGTGGAGGGAAAGTCAGAGAAGGTGCCACGAGGACAGGGCTCTGGCTTAACCTGGTAAAAGCAGGTGAGGAGACTGCACGTGGAGGTGCCACCAGCTGAGTGGAGTATGGAAGCTCCATGGGTGGCAGTGAGCTGGGCCGGGCATTGGAGAGGGAATTCCAGACAGAGGAAGGTGTGCACATGGCGAGGGGTGACAGAGGGCTGCTTGGCAGAGCTGGGCGTTGGGCCCCGCTGACAGGCCGGGCTGGACCAGGAGGGCCTTTAGGTCTGCTCGCAGTTTAAGTTTATCCCGAAGGCAGTGGAGAGTGTCTATAAACTAGTGAAATAGGAGAGCGACATGCTAAGATTGTGTGTGACAATTGGATAAGGACACAGGAGTTGGGGGAGGAGACAGAGGAGGTGGAGACACTCAGGTCCCTGCAGAGACGTGAGGGGCCAGCCATGTCCGGTCTGTGGAAAACACAGATAGGGAACAGATGGGAGGATAGGCTCTGAGAAGACTGAACCCATGCTCTTTAGCAAAGGATGAAAAAGAGAAATGGACCCAGGAGAGAAAACTATGCCGACTCTGTGCTACCCTTGGTCTTGTCTGAGGAATAATCAATCTCCTGGTACTTGTAGTGTTAAAATGGCATATGGCATTTTGAAAGTGTCAATACAAAATTAAAACAACCTAGTTATAGCCAGTTGTATCTTAAACGGGTTGCTTTTCTCTTGCTCCTTGTATTCCCCAGCTCTGACCTGGAACCAGCGTCTGTTTATTAATGAGGCAGAAAGAGAATTTTAGGCCACTGTGGGGTTTCCTGGGCCGGCGTCCAGCTCTTAGGTGCCCTGAACAACAGGCTGCCTTCCTCAAGTGTCTTCCCGATGTCTCTGTTACCGAAACCCAAGTCGAAGCTGGAGCAATGCCACATGTAGGGCGTGAAAACACATATCTTGGACTTGATTAGAAAGACCTAAAGTGCCAACTAAACTCGGAACCCAAATTAGAACAAATAGTTCTCTTGATGAAATACAGTGTTATGTGCATATCTTCCCAGAACCTTGGACCAAACTAAAGTTATTTGATTCGGTGAAGTTTTTGCACATTGTTTTAGTTCAGGGAATTAAGAAAGTGTATTATTGTTGAACCCCTTTAAACACAATTGAGGAGTGTGAAGGGGTAGGCCCTGCAGGGCTCCCTCTCACAATATCCCCATTAGAAGCTTGCATTTTAGGACATCTGGGAGTAGAATTATGGCTGATGTAACGTAACAAGGAATGGAGGTGAGATGGGTGTGGCATTTTCTCAGTGCAGGACTTAACAGACTTGTTTCTGTGAGGTTGATTTTTCCCAGTCTCCCTGTGCGGTTGATAGACTCGGCACCCTGGGTATCTGGGGGTCCTCCAGCTGGGCACTGCCTCTCAGCAGCCCACAGGGACAGCTCACTGAAATGCCTGTCCCTCTCCATCCTTTGTGCATCCAGACCGAGGGGCGTATGAACTGGGGTCAGAGGACTGCCCTGACTCTTGCATTTCTAGTCTAAAGTATTTTCAGAAATTTTGGGGAAAAAAATCATCTGTGCTTTACTGGTTATTTTGACAAATGAAATAAGGTAGAAACTGCATTAATTTGAATTAATTGACTATATATTCAAACTCATTACAAACGGCAAAGTCCATACTTTGCACGTATCATTTCTTCCGAAAGAAGTCTTTATTTTTCTGGGATGCCAGGGATGATACTTATGACCGTGTTGTGAGGTTAAGGTTGTGCAGCTCTGCAAGGTAAACATCATCACTGGAGCTCAGAGAAGTTCAGTAACATCCCCACAGTCACAGCTCAGCCAAGGTTCAAGTTCAAGTTCTGATCCAAAAGCTATTTCCAGTGAACCAACTAGGTAAAATCCTGGTAATTTCTGTGTTACTCTTTGCTTTAAAAAACTGTCCCCTTGATGAGAGCTGTGTATATCCACTGAAAAAATTCAGGAACAATGGGGTATATTTGACACCCTAGTGAATGCAATTTAGCTTGCCCTTTGTTTAGACGGAATGAAGTTGAACAAACCATTTCCTTGTCCACTAAGAAAAGTAATCAGCCTCATTTGAAAAGAACTGGAGTTCTTGATCAAACTACCACTCGTCACGCTGAGTGTGGAATAAATGCATTTAAAATTTTTTGGAATGGAAAACGGTAAGGCAGTTCCTCAGAAAGTTAAAAATAGAATTACCATATGATCCAGCAATGCATTTTCCACTTCTGGGTCCATGCCCACAAGACTCAAAAGCAGGGTTTGTACACCCAAATTCATAGCAGCGTTATTCAAAATAACCAAAAGGTGGAAACAACTCAGGTGTCCATCGATGGATGAATGGGCAAACACTGTAGGGTTCCACTTATACCTATGAGGCTCTTTTGACAGTAGTCAAATTCATAGAGACAGAAGCTAGAATGGTGGGTGCCAGGGGCTGGGAGGAAGGGAGAGTGGGGAGTTGTTGTTTAATGGGGACAAGTGTCAGTTTTGCAAGATGAGTCCTGGAAGCGGCTACACGAACACTGTGAATGTACTTAACAATGCTGAGCTGTACACTTAAAAAGGTTAAGACGGCATATTTTATGTCAGGTGTATTTTACCACAATTTAAAAAATAAAATGGTAAGTTTTGATTATTATGTAGCAAGTGAAAGACACTTTTTCAGAAGTTAGCTGGGTTCCCTCTGTGCAGACCAGTCACCTCAGAAAGGCTTGCTATTGTGAAAAAGCTGCAAAATGTTTTCCTTGTTCCATGAATCATCACCTGGCTGAGAATAGAAACCCGGAGGAGCCGAGCGAGGAGAGAGGGGGGAATGTCAGAGGCCTGCTTCCTGGAAGATGGTCTAGTGTTGCCCAGGCAGTCGGCATCCCACAGGCAGGGGCTACAGCTTCTTAGCGAAAAGAGAAGGGAAGGAAATAGAGTTCAAGAACATTTGCCTGTTGGGGCTGACCTTAAGAAAAACTGAGGGAGGAACCTCCACAGACAGCGTCGTGAGAGCAAAGCCACCAGATGTCGCCACAGTCTCCGTCCTGGTTAGCGAGTCCCCAGATGAGGAAAGAACAGCCGAGTGGTCGACATGACTGAACAGTCACAGAAAAGCTCATTCTAAAATGTTCACGTGGATCAAAAGTACTGCAGAAATCCACTTTTCCTACAGTTACCATTTTGGGCTTGAAAACACAACAGGTGTAGTGGAAGGCAGGTTTGCTGACAGATATTTGAAACTAGGAAGTGCCCCTCTGAATTTGGGTGTTATTGACATGTCCTTCCGAGACCACAAGCACTAATGCACGACTTGCAGACCTTTTAAAGGCCACACTTCCTGCGCTCACTCACTCCTGCTCTCTCGGTGTCCATTCCCCCAAGGAGCTTCTGCCTTCCTCAAAATGGCCTGACGTTCTAAATCCAACTGTGGTACAGCCATTTCACCTCAGTTCTGGCCTGAGAAGCTGACCTGTCCTTTCAGGCTGGTGGAGAGCAGATGCCTGGAAATGCTTCTCGTCCCAGCCTCCCCCAGGAGAGCTGGGTCAGGGGTTCTGTGCACAAGATGCTTTTCAGTTGACCAGGGTCATCTTGGCATTCCTTTCCCGGGCCTTCAAAACTCACCCGCACAATCTCTCTCTCAGTTGGCCTCTCTCTCTTGCACACGTGTGCACATATGCATGTCTGCACTAGCACGCAACAGCTCCTGAATTGTTCACTCAAGGATGTTTGACAATTCTCAAAACCTTCTGACAAAATATTTTCCCTGAAGATAAATATCAACCTCTGACCGTACTCTTAAATTTCATGGTATGCAGTAAATGAAAATAGTCTTTAAACAGCTTGCATTGCTGTTGGTGATGGGTCCACTCCACTGTTCTAGCTTCAAACAGTGGAAAACTTCCTGGGCCAATGACAGCTGAGGGACTGCCATGCAGGCAGGGCACTCACTCCACATCTACTGTAGGAGGAGCAGGTGTCTAAAACGCCTGGAAAATGGCATCCCACTATTTAAACTCCAGGCTGTAGATTCAAATCTTGGCTCGCCATCTACCAGATACACGACTGAGAGTGAAAGAGTTAGCCTTTCTCCTCCCCCAGATTTGTCATCGCAAAGCAGCAATAAAAGGACCTACCACTGGCTGTGGAGAATGAATGAGTTAATTAGTTATTACACAAAAAGTACTTTAACACATAAGAGTTTTATGGTCAAGCACATACACCAAGCGTGTATAATAGTCTATTGTAATTGCACAATTAATGTCAGTATTAACTTTTATTCAGATCATAATTAATGATGCAAACAGTTGCCTCAAAGCACCACTCCCTGAAATTGCACATACTCACGAAGATAGCAGCATGGGTTAGAATTTCCCTCACCTTTAATCTCCCATGCTAATAATTACCACTCTACTTTTGTGCAGTGCTTTTAATTTTCTCATCCCTTGTAAATCTAAAGTTCTTTTTCTTAGTTCCTTCTTATCTATTTTGAGCCATAGAATAACTCTATGAAATAAGGTTTTGTTCGTATTTTATACACTAGCAAATGTAATGTAACGGTGTGAAAAAGATGTGGACTACATTTTCTGCAACATTCCCGGGCCTTTCGGCCTTCAGTGGTCTGACAGAACCAGGTGCACATTTCGCTCATAGGCTTTGCCTGGCGTGCCAGCATCTTTACAGGTTGGTCCCAACACGGCTGCCCAGCCTCATCCTCTGCTCTAGTTCCCCTTTGCCCCTCCCTGCCCCTGCCAGGGCTGGCCCTTGTCTTGGAAGGCCCTTCTCCTCTCCCCTCCAATAGGCAAAATCTCCCTCAGCTATAAGGCCCAGCTCAAATACCACCTACCCTGTGAAGCCCCCAGCATGAGTGAGGCTGGCTGAAGGGAAGTCATGCTAACGCATGCCACAAAGAGCTGATGTCATACATCTTCAAAATCATATATGGTAGCCCTTATCTAAACACCCTATCAGGTTTCTCTGTAATTCTCTTTCTTAGGCTCTCCGTTTGTGCTCTCTTTAGAAGTCTGAGTTAATAAATTCACGTCACCGCTTCCTCCTGGATGCACGCTTAAGGAAGTCCACAAGATGTGGGGAGTGAGAAGGTAACTAAATACTGCCGGCTTTGCTCTTTCCGGGCAGGCAGAGGCTTCTGGCCAACACAGCATGCTCCCCGGAGCCTAAGTGTGAGGTGGGATTTTAGGCATATGGTTCTCTGGAGCTGAGGGGCAGACTGGAAATACCACGGGAAGGCCAAGAAGCTGGATTATCTGAGTAGACCCATGTGTCTGAACCTGAGCTTCAGATCACGCTCCAAATAGTAATCTGTAAAGACATGGTGCCTGGTGGCTCTTTTCCTCTCTAGTGTTCTCAGCTCCCAACAAGGTTTTAGTTTGGGTTCTTAGTACCAAGGTAGACTCATCTAGCCTTGTCAGAGCTGTTCTGGACGGAGCATAACCATGTGGGCCCCAAAAGTGACTACAACAGACACCATCTAGATGCTGGAGGTCCAAGATTATGAAGTACAGGTGTGCTGACAGACTTCCGAGAATGTTGAAATGTCCTAGAAATATCCTGGTTTTAAAGTCCTCTAGAGAGAGGGGGAAGAAGAAAAAAGAGTCTTTTATACATCCCAGGAAAAATACCAAAGCTAATCTTGTGCTCACAGAAATGTCATAAATTGCAGTAAAATGTTGATAAACAATTAAGATTAGGCCCAAACACTTCCTGTCAGATTTTATATTTTTCCATTTCAGAAACATTCCTAATATGGGAAGTGCTTGTTGCTTGGCTCTGAATACGCCTTACTTGAGACTTTTGCAGAGCCGTGGGGTAGAGTCAGGGGCCTGGGTGTTCTTCGAGCTTGCAGCTAACTGCAGGTGGCTCCGGGCAGCAGAGTGGCTCCAGGCTGAAGCTGGCCTGGAGCTGGCACCCTCTCTTCCTTTACACACTGTGCTGCCTGAGCTGGAAGATTTCCCAACCCAACCACTCCACAAATCCAGAAGATCCCACTTTATAAAGGGATTCTCAGTGTCAGCCATGCTCAAAATTTTGAAAAGATGTCCTGTGCGTTGAGATTGTCAGGTTATCGTGTTTTCGATGGTATATTCTTTCAAATCGCTGAAAACAAAGGCCCAGAAGAACAGATGGTGGCAGAAATGAAAGCACTTCCTCTGTGGAGCTCTGTGCCGGTGTTCCGTCTACGCTGATTGAGTTAACTCCCTTAAGATAAGAACCCCGTTTTCAGATAGGGACACCCAGGTTTACAGGTGGCATGACTTGTCCTTGTCATACAGCCCATTGAGGGTAGGCTCAGGCAAGTCTGGCTGGAGTCCCACCTAATGAGATGGGCAAGATGTCACTACTGAGTGCTACGTCCCTTGGGGGAGGGGCACGTGTTTTGCAGGTGACCCTTTGGTTTTCATGGACTGAGAGGTCCTTCTAGGTTTCCCATCTTGCCATGTGCTCCCAATTCTGAGGCTCCTGCTTTACTCAATTCCCTTCAGAAACAAACTTGTCTCTTATAGAAGGATGTCTAAATAAATATGCAGATTTTTTGGTGTTCATTCCAAACTCTGTGGACAAATTAACATGGAAACTCTAAAAAAAAGGTGATTCACTCACTAAGCATTTAAAAATCACCTCAACAAATAAAAAAGTGTCAGGTCGGTGAGCTGGACTGTGGGAATGTGTGTGGAATAGTTGTTCTTCCCAGAAAAATGGCTTAGAGGGGCCAGCAGAAGAGGGCAGGGAGAACCAGTTTTCCCAATCTGACCTTATGCCCCACAGCCAGACTTGGCCAGGAATCTTCTAAAAGTGTAACAGGGACATCTAGATTTAACTTGGATTTGCAGAAACCTTAGTCTCCTGTTTCATTCCCCTGGCTGCTTTCTGCCAAAAGGCCCCAGAAGTTTTCTGTCCTTTAAGAACTTTCCAAATGTTGACTGAAAAACTTTTATAGTTTGATGAGTTGGACATGTGCCAATCTGATCATCAATCCAATGGTTCCCATTTAACTAGGAAGCTGGAAAGAGTGTTCTAGAAACAAATTGAGCATCATTTCTGTAGCACAGTTACTGCCATCTGAAGGGGCTCAGGAGAAAGGCGGGAGCCTTTTGTTGAGGTCACTTGATAGGGGCCAGGCAGACGCCTCCACTGAAAGGATGGACTGCTAGTGCAGTCGACACCTGACCTGACAGCCATGGAGACAGCGCCCTGCCTGGGGCTGTGCGTGGCAGGCAGTGTTGCACGTGGGTCAGGAACCACGGCACCTGGGTTCAAATCACAACTCGAGTGCTTCCGAACCCTGCAGCCCAGGCAAGACTCCCACCTCTCTCAGCCTCAGTGGCTTCTCCATAAAATGGAATGAAAACCGTTCCTCTCTGTGGGGTATTCTGAGGAGTTTAGATCATGCAATTAAAGCATTTTGCGGTGCCCAGAACAAAGCAATCACTCAGAATGTGGTAGCTTTTGTGACGACCCTTGGAAGACAAGCCTAGTGCAGGTTTTAGATTCACAGATGGACTTTTGTTCATGACTATTGCCTCCTCTTTGCTGAACCTTCTAGCGTACATGGGTAGGTTTAGTGGCCTATCTGACTTCATGATCTGCTCACACAGGCATGGAAAATTTGAAGTCTGAGCTGGGCACATGGCCTGGAGTTTGTTAAAGTCATTGATTTGATAAATGCACCTCACAACCACCTCTCTGGCTGTCTATTGGCCAGCCCATCTCTTCTTTCATTTCCTGGATTTTTGAAGCCCAGAACTTAGGTACATATATCCATCCACAAAACATCTGAAATCAGGCTAAAAATTTTTTTTTGCCGGTATCCACAAGTGTGAAACAAAAACTTCAGGAATAGTGTAATGTAAGAGGATCATGAAATTTTACCCGTATTACCTGTTTTTGACTATTCCACTGGCCACGAAAGTAAATGAGATCACAGCATTTGCTCAGAGTAACTAAACAGAAATAAAGAATATAACTGAGTGACTGCGTAAAAATGATATTCAAACATATGTAAGCTAACTACTGTAATAGTTCCTGGAGTCTTGGCTATCTCGAGTAAAAGTCAGTCAATAACCACAGAATAAGCCGAATTCCCATAGGCTTGGCAATATTTTAAAATGATACATATGCCCCTGTCCTTCAGCGGGAGAGTGAAGTGAGGCTCATGGTGCCCACGCTACTTTAAGGAAAGAGAATGGCCACCACATCTGCCAGCTCAGTTGCTCTCCCGAGCGCCCTGCCTGCCAAGACGTCTTACTTCCTGAAGTAATAGAAACATTTTTTTTCCTATCATGGCTTCCTTCACAAAGTCAACTACATAATTATTTCTGAAAGTCCAGAGAACAGTGCAAATATTCAAAAGCCCCAAATGGCAAGGTCCAACTTCAAGTCAGCATCTCTTTTTTCTCCCCAAATGTAGAAAGATACATGGCGTAGCTCCACATACAGTAAACTGTTAACCTGGGTTGAAAAGTTCAGCATGATTAATTCTTGACTTCGCAGCAGTCATGTTGATTTTGGCCCCATTTGGGGGATTCTTGTTTATTGGCTCATAAAGTATGTGCTGAAGGACGACGAGCTTTAAGGGTCTTTCCACTAAATCATATTGGAGAAATGGTCACTGATTTTTGTTTTGATTTTACATTAGTCACCAGTCAAGCATGACTAGCCCCAAATATCCAAACTGTTTTCTTTCAACTAGAGTTGTTCTTTGTCAGGATAATAGCTGAAACTCTCACCTCCTCAAGTTTTTTCCAGGTAAAGCTTTTATTATTTTGTAAAATAATATATTTTTTCCTCTGCCTATTAGTTCTTCCTCAAACTGGACGTTTTTATTGATGTTTCTATAATGAAAACTGATAAAGAGAGAGGGCAGAGCTTCTGAGAAGCATGTGGAGGAAACATGCTACAGGAAAAAAAATAGGGAAGTAGTTAGATGAAAAGTGGAAGTTTGGAGTTTATAGTGATGCCATCAGCTGCCGTTTTGGGTATTCAGGGCTTTGTATCTACACACCACAATAACCCTATGAAGTAGGCAACCTTGTTTTATCTCCATTTTATAAATGTGAAGGTGGGAACAGAGGGCTCAAGTAGCTGGCCCACGTTCACACAGCTCGTGAACCACAGAGCCAGGATTGGAACCGGACAGTTTGGCATCTGAGCTCTTACACCTGGCCTAGCAAATAAACAGAGAGGGTCTAAGAGCACCCACGAGGTACAGGGAGACATCAGACAACGCTGGACATAGGGAGATATTCAACTTTCAGACCAGCAAGATCAGCTAATTTTTGCTCATGGTGGCCAAACTGCTTACCATTTTAAAGTGTCCACAGGACGAATGCTGAGCTTTGTTTCTTTTACACTTGGCAATCCTCCCTGTTTTGAAGCCAAAAGATACATGGTCCAGTTTGGTTTCTAGTGGCCCATATCTCTGCTCAGGACAAAGGTCTCTTTCCACACAAGATGGAAATTATTCCTCAGTTGTCACTAAGTACCGAGCAACAGAAGCTGATGGGACAGACCTGAGCTTACCCAGAATGATGTGATAAAATAAAGAAGTATACAAAAAAAAGAATAGGTGTGTTTGTAGGCACAGCCTGACTTAATCAGTCAGCAGTTACGTACTGATATTTATCATCACAAAGGACGGTGCCGAAATCCCAAGAGAGAACAAAGGAATAAGAGCAGAAAAGAGATAACGAAATGCCATGAGCTGCCTTGCCGTCCGTTAATCTGGAAATTCCTTTAGGGATTCCAAAGTGACCCTATTTTGTACCAAATCTGTGGCTCTTGAGATGACAGCCACTTAAAGTGCTTGTCAAGTGTGTTTCAGCAGCTGTTTTGCAGCTGAAGATATCAGTGACCTTGGAGACATGGCCAGACCCCCGGGGGCATCCTTCAGGGGTCCAGGTTGGACAAAGGATGTGCTGAGACGTATAGGCCAAGGTTCCCGACGCTCACCCCTGGTCAGTCGCATAAAGGACCAGTAGCCTCGGTTGAACCTGCCATGCCATCTCGGCAGGAGAGCTGGGAATTCCTTATACATGTGTCTTTCCCCTTGAAAAAGAAACAATACAAAGCCTGACCTGCCATTAAAGAGACAAGAGCCCCCAGTATTCCAATGAATTTCCTGCTCTTATGAGTCCACCTATCTGGGAATCAGCTTCGGCTCGCTCATGTGCACATTCATACATCAAATATTTACTGAGCTGCACCTGCTCCTGGTGAGTCAGAATGAGGCAAGCAGGCGTAAGAGAGTGTTGCCTTCAGGAAAGCTGCAGCATTGGGAGGTGGGGTGGGCAGCAAGATAAGGACACAAATGACTAGAATATAAGAAGTGTACTTAGGACACTCAGCACAAATGTCCTGGGAAAGCACGAACCAAGTGCTATGGAATCAGGAGTGGGCACAGAAACAACAATGGAGGAAGGGGCTTGTAAAGGCTTCTGGAAGGGCCCAAGCCCATCAGAGGGGGGACCAAGAGATGGAATTTCACTAGGTGACAAAGGTCAGGACTTTAGCAGAACCACACAGAGACGCTGTGGTTCTTGGCGAGCTCCCGGGCACTGCCCAGGGGACACCCAGGGGTACCTTGCAATCACAGCCAATGGGCTTCTGGCACTCCTCACAAGTGCTGGCGTAGAGGGCCTCAAAGCAGGCCACACAGTAGGGGCTCTCCTCCCTCAGGATGTACTTCTTGCCAAAGAGAGATTCTTCGCAATGGTGGCAGTCAAAGCGCTCGGTCATTTTGATACCCGGTGTTTCAACGACCTGTCAAAAAGAAGAGAAAATATGGTTCCGGTGAGCACGCCGGGAATGCCATGCATGCTAAGGCATCAGCTGTCCTGCTGTTGGTCACTGTCATCTCTAGCCCAGAGGTGGCTCGCTCTTCTATTCTATGTCAGTCATTGAAACTCAACCTCGAAGCAGTCATCATTTTCAATGATACTTTAAAAAAAAATTAGTTGGGGACAGTTTTGTGTTTGAATGCATTCCATGACTTTAAAAGTCCCTATTTTTGTTGATTCTGCCAGAAAAAGCTACCGTGGTTTTGGATACAAGAGTTCGCATTAGAGCCTGCATCCAGTGGGGCTGTGTGTACACTTCAAATGACAGAGCGTTACATTTTCCCTTTCTCCTTGTCCCCAAAATAGAAAGGCAGGGATAGAAACAATATGTTCATTTCTATAAAAAGATTTTCCATGAGCTCCCTTTATGATTTGTAAATTTGATACTAAGAAACCACAGTGGCAAAAGGGAGTTGATAAACCTGAATGAGATGCCCTGAGAACACTGCCCTTAACCTTGACAGGGCATTGGAAAGCACAACCTGCCCTTGCACAAGAAAAAGTGCCATACGTCCCTCGGGCAAGTGGTTTCTCCCAGATGGAAAGGTCATCCTTCTGATGCCCAGGTATCCTGAGAAGGGAACACAAAGAAGCCGGCTTCCGAGAACAGAGATTTTCACACAGTGGGAAATGGCAGTGACCTCAGGCAATGGCCTCTCCAGGCAACACCTCGAGGCTTTCCAAAAGGAACAAGAATGCATCATCATGGCAGTCACAGCGTTTTTCAAGGATGTGCATGGAGTGCTCACGAACAGAAAGGGCCAGGATGGGGTGGGGTGCAGGGGTTCAAGGGAAGGTTTTTACCTCGCCTCATCCTCATATGCCATTCCCATACCTGCCTGGCAGAACTTGCACAGAAACGACTCTACTGTGGAAATACTTGGGATGGACAAATGCCTCCAGGGCTTTCAAAACAGAGTCAATCTTCTTCAGGAATACATATATTATCAAGTGGCGGTATTTAATTTGTGAAAAGTAAAAAGTTTTATAGGTTGTTAAATATGTAGACTGGATGACTGTGGAACTTTCAATAATGTTTCATGAACTCTAATTAAACTTGGTTCAATTTTCTGTCATTTCAAAACATTTAAGAGTGAAATTCCAGAATAATGCCCTATGATGCGAATATTGTTGCCTGGTTTATGATAACGTAAATTTGATAGTGTTTATTAATTTTGTACTCTTGTATATACAAGGTCTTGACAACTGTAAGCAAAGAAATGAATATCTTGCGAGCATCCAGACTTGGTTATTTCTGTGTTTAATAGAAAAAAATTTTCCCCAAGAGTATTAACCATGCAGCTGGACACATGTGGCAACATCCAGCCTTCTAAATCGCTCTTCTTAGAGTTAAAGAAAACATCGTCTGGACATTCTTGTGATAACATCACGAGACGAGGCTCTTGAGCATTTGAAGTATTATTCTGAAACTCGACGTATAAATACCCTTTGCACGAAGGCCACCTCAGGTTGCAGCTATGCTGGCAGAAGACTCAATGCTTTCCTGTAATTCCTCGGTTATTGGCCTTGAAAGTGGCTGTCGTTTACTTCATCACAATTGAGCCCTGTCCTTCCAACAGAAAGGCTGCCATTTACCGGTGGAACCAGGGGCTTTTTGCCCATTCTGTTCACACAAATATAAGAATAATGATTTGGGAATTCGAAGTGAGGACAATCAAAGGAGACAGAATGGTAAATGGTGGAATTTTAAAAGCTGGAAACAACTCCCAAGATTTTCTATGGCAACTACCTCATTTTATGGAAGGAAAAATGGGAGCCCAGGAATATTAATGGAAAAAGAGGATTCACATGAATTTTCCCAAATAGCCATCTAAGTTAGAAAAAATAGACTCCCGATCTAAATTGAAAGGTGGTTCCAAGTGGGTTCGGACAAGCACAACCGTCTGAGAAAGGGAAACAAACAATCTACAGGCTGCACCAACACTTCTGTAGAGCTCCACGCCTATGTTCTCAAGCCAGTGAAAGGGGTGAGCCTGTTCTCCTTGAAGGAAATGGCCATGATGTTCATACCCCTGCTATGTGTTTGCTACCGCCTCCAATTCCACAGAAATAATAGAAGGTAGTCAACCCTGAACCCAAGGGGGCTCCACATCTGTGCAAAGTATGTCTGAGGCTATGGCATCATCGCTGACCCTGACTCCCAGCGGGAAGAGTCAGGCTGTCACAGGCTCAGGGGGACCCGCTGGGAGGAGGCTCTTGGCCCAGTGGTTTGGCTCCCCTTTCTGCAGATTTCTTTCTGATGATGGTGGGTCTCTGTCCCTTCTCGCTCCTTATCTTCTCTAAGAAGTCACTGTGGTTTCAATGATCAGGAGAGCACTTCTACTTAAACCAACATGTTAGGTGTAAGGCGAGCACCATCACTAATTAGGAAACAGGTCAGGACACACTATATCTGAGAAGGTCTTCTTACAGACTTCCAGAGAATTCTATGAAGCACAAACCCCGAGAGTCAAAGTAAGTACCCATATGTTAATGAGAAATCTGAGAGCTTGGCTTCTGTCACAAAGTGTTTAAAACCAGTTCTCCTTTCGTTAAATGCTACCAAGTAGAATATTCTTTTTAAAAACGTGTGTGCATTTAAAGTTACACTATCAATCTTAAGGCTCTTTTTAATGAGAACAATTATCTACAGCCCTGCATTAGGAGCCCCCTGTAACTTTCCTTTTTTTTTTTATCCTGTGAAACACCTGATTATTCATTCACTCAGGTCGAGCTGGAACTCTTGTGTCAGAAGTTATGTGAAGTGCTAGAGATACAAAGATGAATAAGATACAGGCCGTCCCTGAAGGAACTTGTGATAAAAACAGATATATGTGTTATATGCCAGACTACAAGGCTCCCTGCTCAGAGCAGTGATGGAGAGACGCACAGGGTACCATGGGGACTCAGGGGAGGAGCCGGGAGCCACTTCTCCTGGGAGAGCAGGGCAGGCTTCCAGGAGGAGATGTTACCTGTGCTGGGACAGGTTAGCCAGCTGATACCACAGGCCAAGGAGCAGAGTGAGCAAAGGCACGGAGATGAAAAACAGGGAAGAGCAAGCGGACACCCCAGGACATGAGAGTGACTGGGATCACTTCAGGAGTAGCCAAGGTAAGGCTGAAAAGATAGTCAAAGGCCCAGGAAAGGAGGGCGTGTGGCCTGGATCCTGAACACAGATGTGCCCCGCAGGCAGTGGGTTTAGCGTGTCGGCTCCTGCAGCCTGCAGTATGGAGGACAGACAGGAAGGCCCCGCTGAAAGTTCACTGTGTAGAGCCCGACTTTGCTATGCAGGTTTGGGAGAGATAAAACTGAGGGGCAACGACTCTTTAAAAACATTTTCACCGTGTCAGAGTCCATTTCTGAAGCACATAAAATAGGACATGTTGATTCTATAAGGAATGTTTTAACCTAATTGTGTACGATTGCTGACCCTCTCTGAATCTTGGTATCCTTCTTGACAAGTCACACGTATATCATTCCTGTCCATGACCTGGTACACAGAGTGCTGACAATAGGCCACAGCACAGGAGGAGACACCTGAACATCAGGTGTGACTGCTGACTTGGTATTTCATTGAATCAAGTCTAAATTATAGTGTCCTGGAGTTCTCATCACTTACGTGGGTGAAATCACTCTCTGAGGTCATTCCCCCTTCGGCCCCAAACAACCAGGGTATTTGAAAAAGCTGGATCTTAGGGAGCAGGCCTGGCTCCAGGCCAAGCCACTGCACTGCGCGAAGCAAGTCCCAGGGGAGGCTGGCAGGGCTGGGATGGCCAGGAGAGAGTTTTGATCTCTGGGTCCCGGTCAGCCCAGCGCTCAGTCAGATGTGAGGATAAAGGTGACCCTTTATGGACAATGGAGCAAGGATGCACTGCGCTCACCTCCTGAGACACAGTTACCATTTAAAAGTCCCCAGATTTACTTTCATTTTTTTAATTAAAACAATACTTTTATTTTGTTTTGTTTTCATGGGGAAAGTTGTCAATACCGTCTGTCATTTGGGAACAACAAATGGGCGATACGGTTTTTCTGTTCACTGTGCCCTCTTTGTCCTGTAGGGAGGATGTGTGATCTTTACACTGTGATTTTTAAATGTGGGTTATTTTGTTCTTCCCAGGCTTAAAAACTGTAAAACAAAGTTCGAGAGGGAAAGTCTCAGAGCTAGGGAGAAAAATGAAGAAAAAGGGAGAAGGAACACAAGAAGAGAGTAAAGGGAAGTAGAGAGAGGTGGTAAGAAGGAGACGAAGGGAGAACAGGAGTCAGGACACTTGTGCATTTGTTCTGACCAGAAAGATTTCTGGAGAATCCAGGGAGGGGGCCGGCATGGTGGACAGCCTCTGCTGGGTATGCGGCCCAGGCCTGCGTTTCATGAGCTTGGCCCATCCTTCCCACATGGACCTGTTGGTCCACGCTTGGCCTTACACGGCCAGATTTGCAAAAGAAGACTCAGTTCAGCATTCTGTCCAGTGCTCCCTGTATTCAGTTACTTTCCTTAATCTGACCCCAAAGATGCCATTTCCCTTCCCCACTCCCAAACCCAAGGTTTTACTAGACTCCTCTCATAGTTAATTCCTAAGGAGAAACCTGTGAATATTCCCATATCCTGCCTGCAACATGAGAAGAAGCTTTGGAAAAATCAGTCCTGGCAAAGCCGTGGCTATCCTTAAATGCCACCAAGGACCCAGGTAGGAAAGTCCATCGCTTATCAACAATCAGCCAGAGCTTTTCATAGAGAATTAAGAAAATCGGTCTGTTCCACGTGGGCTCTTTTTAGACCAGTGCCGTGCTTGTGTGACACCGCAGAGCACTGTGACTGCACGTCTCCAAACCGTAAGTGCTGCGCATATATCGCTGTGGCCTCACCAGCAGGTGACAAACACAGCGTCAGGTGCTGTGTAAGTACTTGTGGAATGAATGAACACATGGATGCACAAGGGAATGAACACAAATATCCCAGAGGACAAGCATGTGGGCAAAAATAAAAAACAGAAGGCGAGGAATGTTTTATGTGCAGAGCAAACCCCGAATGAGATGTGGTTTGGAATTTGATGCCATTAAACTTTCTGATGTAACAGATCCTGAGCTTCATTCTTTGAACTCCGTCACTGGCCTCTTTCCTCTTCCAGACACACTGCCGTTTCCACAGCGGGGAGAACTTTTCTTATTGTGTTTGGACTCTAAACCCATGTGAACACGCAGCTGCACAGGCCAGGATGAGGCCTGGTCAGGTCAGGAAGCAAAAGCCAGCCAGCAGCCGTCTCGAAGCATGTCTGCAAAGAATGTGCTAGATCCCCTCGCTGGGGCTCCGGGAATCCGTGAAAGGCCCAGGGCCTCGACACAGACACAGCACACCTACAGAGCACAGACCCCCACCCCAACACTGCCCGTTAATTTAGCCGGACTGTTTCTTTCAAATACAAATTGTGGTAAAAAAGAAAGGGGAGTCAGTTCAAAGGATGTTGCTATTTTTAAAAATATAATAACGTGCCTAGAATCCACTTGAAATCGAGTTTTAGATTGTTGGGAAGGTAGAAGATTGACTATGCCTACTGCTATATGATATATTTATCGATTATTTTAATGAGCCTTTATTGAGCACGTCTATGGGCAGGGTCAGGGATGTAATGTAATATTATAATGTATTATAATTGTATGTAAACTGGTAACTTTCAAAAACTTTTTGAAAAATCTTGATTTGTCTCTGATAAAGATGTTTTGTGACAGAGACAATGCTTGAATAAGGTAAACTACTGTCTTCCAAATTCACTTTTGAATATTGAATAATGGAAAGAAATGGGGAAATAATACATGTCAAGTTTCTCACTTTAAGTCCGTAAATACAAGAACAGTGAGACTTATTCTGATGTCCCACGGGCTTTTAAATCCAGTCAATAAGCATGTACGAAGTAACCACTATTTCCCACGTACTGTCTTAGGTACTGAGAGGCTGAGATAAGACATACAATTTTTGAAAGAGTTCCAGTCTGGCTCTAGCTCCAAAGAATTTAAATCACCTTTAAGATTCTATCTTGTAATTTAATCTCAAAACATCTCAATTCAGTAGATGCTAGACAAGCATAACTACGCAGGCTGGAATGGCAGGCCGCCTCAGGTTTATAAATCATCTCAGTGTTGCGGGGACGAGGAGGAGACCCATCCTACAGCTCTCCCACTGCCTTCCTGGGGACGTGGGAGCAAGTTATTTATGTGCTCACACTCTTTTACTGGTCTCCTCCAATCTCCAAAAGGCAGCTTGTTGTTTGCGCTGCATCCGCCTGGTTTTTTTCCTTTGGCGACTCCCAACTTCCATGGAAGACTGGCCTCTTCATTCTCCCAGCCCCGCTCCTTGTGGTGTTTCCTCAGCACAGTGTGTCAGGATCCTGTCAGCATCGCTTGCACGTGTCCTGCTCCTCTGTGCAGAGACTGGCTAAGTCTTATTTGCTTCAAAAGTTGTATCATCCAACATAGACAGATCTATTTTCTTTTTGACTGACATCCTAAATATTTACAGACTTCAAGGGTGCCCTTTGACATGAGTCTTATTTACTCATAAACAGGGCAGCCGCTTCTCTTAGTGGCACAGACATCATTTGCCTCACTTGGTACCATAAGCCTAAAGGAGATCTTTACGTCCCAGACTAAATCAGGGCAGTAAAGGTATGGATTACGAAGACTGAGGACTACAAGTATGACAACGTGCGATATTCAAGTTGATGCCGTGTGTGCGAATCTCCATGAGAACTGGATTAATGAGGGAAAGACCAAATGCTGCCCCAAACCTCGCATTAGATCCTCAAGAGGACAAACCCATTTTACAGCAAAAGGAAAATCAAGACCACCAGTAGCAAAGGAGTGATGGGATCTTGGAAAAGGCGAGACTGAGAGCTGGTGAGAATTTTTAAGCTAAGTTAATGAGGAGCTGTATTAGTCAGGATTCTCCAGAGAAACAGAACCAGTAGCTGAATGAATATACATATGAGTAGTCTGAAAGCCTGAGAACCAGGACAGCCGATGGTGAAAGTTCCAGTTTAAAAGCCGGCAGGCTCGAGACCCAAGATGAGTTGATGTTTCAGTCCAAGTCCAAAGGCTGGAAGGAACCACTGTCGCAGCTCAGTGGTCATGCAGGTGGAGTTCCCTCTGCTTAGCCTTTTTGTTCTATTCAGGCCTTCAATTGATTGGACGAGGCCCACCCACACTGGGGAGGGCAATCTGCTTTACTCAGTCTACTGATTCAAATATTAATGGCATCCAGAAACACCCTCACAGACACACCCAGAAATAGCATTTGTGTCTGGGCACCCCATGGCCCAGTTACGTTGACATAACATTAACCATCACAGAAGCTAAAGTCCAAATCCACAATTCAGGACAACAAAGCCAATATACTTGACTCACCATGAAGTCACAATGCCAGCTTGACCTTCCGGAAGACTGGGCTCTCAGTCACTAGAGAAGAGCCCATGCATTTTGTTCAAGGTGGTCATCTTGAGGAAGTGACCTCTCAGTATGATTCCCCATCATAAATGGGCTTTGAAAAATTCTCATAATAAAATTACACAGGAACTATCCAATATCACTCTTTGTTCACCCAAGCAAAAGGAACTTTGTATGTCATGCCATCTGAGTCAGACAGAAGCTTTCCTACTCCAGCCCCCTTGCTGACAAATGAGACAGCCTGAGCCCGGGGGGCTGGGTAACCCACTTTCCGTGCCAGACAGGACTAGAACCCAGGCCTCCTAAAACCTGGTCTAACTTTTTCCAATGTCCTACTGGGAGTTTTTGTCTGCAACTTAGATTTCTTTTAGTACTGGAAGTGGTTTAACAAGCAATCTTGGGTCAACAAATGCAGCATAAGCCCTCATTGAAATATTCAGGTGTGTCCCCTATAGTTTAGTGGTTAGAACTCAGCCTCTCAAGTTAAGCTGTCTGGGGTCAGATCTCATTACTTCCATTCACAGGCTGGGAAACCTTAAAGAAGTTACTTTGATCTCTTTGCGCTTCAGTTTATCTGTGAAAACGAGGATGATATCAGATTGTATACACTGCTTATGATGTGTAGTCTTGGTAACAACCCTGCTAGGAAGCCACTGTCATAGCCCTATTTTCCAGTGGAGGAAACTGAGGCATGGAGAGATTCTGGGACCTGGCCAAGGTTGCACAGCTAGTGGTTGAGGGACGGGGACAAACTCAGGCAGCCCAGCTCCAGCGCATACATGCCCACTAGTCCACCACACCTGCCTTCTGGCATCTTTGTGAGGATGAAATGAGACTGTGAACATAAGTGCTTAGAATAGTATCTGTTCCACAATAAGCCAATCCAGCCTTTATTAACACGTTGCGGTGTAAAAGCATTTTAAAGCATGACAGGTAATAAACATTGTGGAAACCCAGTTCTGTATCTTAAATGATAACCCTTCAAAATTCAGGGTGAGCCAAATCTGAAAAACATGGTTAAAAAATTTATATAAGTGCACAATGAAATGTTCTTCATTGAGCTTGGTTTTATGGCCGTTTGGTTGTCCAACCAGGAGTCCCTGTACTTCTAAGAGTTGCCCCAAATGTTTTCAATCTGAACCTCTTTCAGGATAGCAAAGCCTCCTTCCTCTAATACATTACTACAAGACACAGGTTAAGGGGAAGTAGTGCCAAACGTGCCTGAAGGATTTATTTGGCCCTGGGTTTTGAACTCAGTTCTCCTGATTTATTATCTCCCAAGATAAACGCAAGGCAGTGCAGGACCAGGAAGGCAGCTGTATACCTTTCATTTAATCCAAGTTAGACTAGTTCTCCTGAAACCCAAATTGAGATTTGAATGTAAATAGGATTAATTCTACATTTAAAATAAATAGGAAACAACATTTAACACTCTTTGCCCGCAGTTTCAGGTATGCTAATATATTACACAATGCAATTTAAGATTAGAATTTTTTTTCCCCGTTTAAAATAAGCCCATTTTTGTTAAACCTGGTGGTTCAGTTTTTGAATTTCCGCACGAGTTAACGTGCGAAGCCACGCCGCAAGCTCCACTTCTTTCCACTGAAGGGACAGGCCTCTGACACCCGGCGCAGACAGAAGGCGGCCAGAGGAGAGGCGGCCAGAGGGCCTCCGGGGAGGGGGTTCGGTCACCTCCCAACACTCGGACCCGCGACCAGCCTTTGCCCAGGGCTCGCCCGTGGGTGGTCCAGCCCCTGCTGGCCACCCAGCGGAGTCGAGGACTCAGCCGGCTCTCCTCTCCCCGAGGATGAGGCGGGGTCCCTCCCGCCTACAGGACCCCAGGCGCATCCCCACCTAGTTCAGCTCCCTTCTCCCCGGGTCTTCCTCACAGCTCGGCTTCCCGGTCCTTGGATGTCCCCCGTGGTTGCTTGGCTTCTCTCTCGCCTGGTCGCCTCTCCCCGGACCCCCCACCGCGCCCCTCTGTTCCCTCTCCCCGGGTCTCCCTCCACCGTTTGGCTCCCCTGTCCCGGGGTCTCCCCCACGGCTTAGCTCCCTTGTCCCCAAGCCTCGCGGATGGAGCCCCGTCTCCCTCCTGGTAGCCCGGGGTGGTGGCACTCACCGCGCGGCGAGCCGGCGTTCCCGGACCGGGCGAGCAGGAGGTCCCGGGCGGCGGCAGTGGCGGCGGCTCCTGGCTGCGGCTCCGCAGCCGGCCGAGTGGAGCGCAGCCTCCCGCCCTGGCGAGCCCCGCGTGTCATTTGACCATATAAGGAGACAGACGCACGCCTCCGAGGCGCCGGCGGCGCGGCCTCCGCTGGCTGGCACCGGGTCCGGGGGCGCGGAGGGCGAGCGCCCTCGGCCTCCTGGTAGCCGCGCCACCGTCCCCGGCTGCGGCGCGCACGGATCCCGACTCTCTATTGGCTTTGGGCTTTTACTTCGTTCCCTCGGGGTCTATAGAGCACCCGGGTGACGCGGAGCGTCGCCCGGGCGTTGACTCACGGGGCGAGAGGGCCGAGGGCCGCGGGCCGCTGCTGCGCGACCCAGGACCTGCCGGGGCGGAGTAGCAGGAATTTGCTGGGTTCCAGGAACAAGAGGCAGGCCTAAGCCTGAGAAGGTGCAGGGAGAGGTGGGAGGAATGGAATGGGCCACTTATCAGGTCTTTCCAGGGCATGCGCCTGGGATGTATTTGCACGGTGGGCTTTTTCCCCGCCATACCCTGCAGACACCTCTCTGTCACGAAACGAACCCAGAAGATAACCAAAAAGAATGGATAATGCCAGGTTCTTTGTTCCACTAGAAAGGGGACAGGAGAAGGTTCAACCCCCAACACTCCACGGACAAGAGGCCTCTGTAGACGTTCTGTTGTCCTCTCCAGGGCGGGAAAACAAAAGTAGGATGGGGAGAGTGCCTCCCACACTCAAAACCCTCTGCCTGAAGCACACTTGGTAGGACAGATGGCAGCGTTGCAGGAGAGAAGGCTAAATCCCATGTCTGGGAAAAGCAGCATCCAGAAAGAAATGTTTGCTCTTGATTGGGTGGCCAGCCTCCAAGTGCAGACAGAAGCTGGAAGATGGAAGCTGGAAGATAGAAGATGAGCTGATGGACAGCAAAGGCATGATAGAAATATTGTGGGCAGACATATTATGTCTAACAGTGGGCCTGAGAGAAGAACTATTAGCTTGTTCTCTCTTGGTTGACACTCAATGTCTGCGGATAATTCAGAGCGTGGGTCTCCATCATGGAACCACAGAACTTGAGAGTCATTTTAGGCCCCACTTACTGAGTGCTAGTTCTGTGTGGTGTCTCATTTGATCCTTACCCTTTGAAGTAAGGTTTTATGGTGAGGACCAGAATGTGAGGATGATATCAGAGAGAGTCGCTCACCACCTTCCAGACAATAATTATGCCAGCTGACAGTTGAACTGGAGTCTGTCACATGGCAAAGCCATGCACATCTTACAGGATATGAAATGCCTGCCAAAAAAAAAGTATACCCATTTTAAGAAAAGAAAACTACATTAAAATTGTAATATTCAATATACCAATAACAAAAGATGAATACAAGTCACGTCTGACTTCTGCAATTACAGCAGGTGTTCAAAATGGTTGCCATCAGTGTAATTTTAATCCAGTTTTTTTCTTTCTTAAAATGTGTATACATTTTTTTTTGTCACCCTGGGTGTATGTGTGTGTGTGTGTGTGTGTGTGTGTGTGTGTGTATGAAGTAAGTAGTATCAGCTATGGATTAATAGTAACCATTGAAACTGGGTGATGATGGAGGTATAAGGGTCGTTATACTAGTCTCGCTCTCTTTGTAAGGATTGAAAAATTCCATAATGAAAAACTTTAAATTGTAAATGCACATACCATGTGCCCTTAACCCCTATTTCCTCTTACAGGAAATTACCTTACAGATTGACTTGCTCATGTATAAATTGATATACGTGCAATAGGAATCATTGTAGAATTGTCTGTAATAGCAAAATAATGGATCGTGTTATATGTTCATCAACAGGGCTTAGTTAAATATCGCATGGTACATTTTAGAATTATTTCTATGTGTATCTGTTAAAAAGAATGACGTAGCTACGTTTATTGGTTTGACATGATCTCCAAGAAATATCAACTAAAAGTAGAGATCACCTTGTAGATAGTAACCAACCATTTTTGTTAATAAAATAAGAAAGGAAGGAAGGAAGACAATATATTCCATATTTTGCTGTGTATAATGCACACTTTTTTGCCCAAATTTGTGATGTGCATTATACATGGGTAGTACTAATTCCATATCTATATAAATGTTTTTTCTGTTTATGCTTATGAGTTAAAAGTGTAACTCTAGAAATCAATAACGATATGCAAAATAATACCCTGGAATGCGATAATCGGTTTTGTTGAATTTACGATGAACTTGCACTGATGAAGAGTTCTTGGCCTTCTATGATGTGTAAATATAAATTTGTTACCGGTACATAAAATTTCTTGTACCTTGTATCTGTTCTTGTGTTTTGTAATTATTTGTTACATAAAATTTCTCATTAAAAAATATGTTAAAAATAAATATTAAAATTCCTTTATAATATAAAAAACATGTATCTAAATGTAAACAAATAAAAATTTGAATTAAAAAATTAAAACGTAAGATTTTTCCCCTGAAAATTTGGGCCAAAAACATGGGTGCGCGTTATACACAGGAGCACATTATACACGGCAAAATAAGGTACATATAATGTGGTTGCCTCTGGGGAAATCTGGGGGGTTCTGGGGGTATGAAGTGAAAGTGAGATTAATTTTTACTATATACCCTTTTGTTTCTTTTTAATTTTGACTTATGTAAATGTATTATCCATTCAAAAAGTAAAAGTCTTCTAAAAATAAATGCAACATATCCTTCTTCTTTAAGAAAAATGGGAAACAAATTTGTTAAGCCAAGTTTATAGAAAGTCAAAGGAGGTTTGCTAGAAATAGAGGAAGGAGGAATGCAATTCTGAGCTTAACAACATATGTATTTCTCTGAATAATTTAAATCAAATAATTTAAATAAATTAAATCAAAATTAATTTAATTTAAATAATTTAAATTAAAAATAGATTTAATAATTTAAATCTATTAATAAATTTTTACAAGATATTCCGGTAAAAAGTACTTTGCAAAGTTCTATCTTGTACACAATCATTGTATTTTCAAGACCTAATTATCATGCATGGCACACAGCATGTGCTTAGTAAGTGTTAAAATACAAATTTAAATATTGAATGAAAGGATGGATCGAAGAATTATTTAGCATGTGACAAGTCTTTTGTTTTGTAATTGATTATAGTATAACATATAGAATGTTATAGAAAACATAATGCATCTATGACAGTACAGCTTGATTTCTGGAATCAGGTTTGGGTTTGATCCATCTTCTACCTATGCCTAGCTTTGTGGCCTGAGGCAACCACAAAACTCTCAGTTTGCTCATATGTAAAATGGGATAATAATACATACTTTGCAAAATTGTTGGAAAGATCCTTTGATATGATGCATATAAACCATTTACCACTATTAGTACAGTCCTTGGCACGTAGTAGGCCCTCAATAAGTATTAGCTTTTATTGTATGATATTTTAATTTACAGTAAAGGGGAGATGAATCCAGAATAAGGAGGAAACATGAAGGTGTTTAGATCGTACAAACTTCTAGTTATAAGATAAATAAGCACTGGGGGTGTAATGTATAGCATGGTGACTATTAGTTAACAATACTGTACGTATATTTGAAAGTTGCTAAGAGAGTAAATCTCACAAGTTCTCATCAAAAGAAAAAACTGTAACTGTGTGGTGACGGATGTTAACTGGACTTACTGTGGTGATCATTTCGTAATGTATGCAAATATTGAGTCATTATGTTGTACACCTTAAACTAACATAATGCTATATGTCAATGATGTATATCTCAATCAAAAAGAGAAAGCACTTCACTCTTATCAGAAGAAGGATTAAGGTTTAGGTCCTGTTCTAAAGGTAAAAGTTTGACTTTTTGAGAGAAAAATTCTCTGCTATAGATAAAAGTCTAGTTCATGAAAGGAAAAAAAAAATTTCTGGGAAAGGGATCAAGTGGCAACTGATAAGTTATTCAAGTTCTTCTCTTGTTCATTTCAGTTCTCCTGTAATTCCTTCATTAGCCAATATGGCCCTAATCTCTCTTGTTGTGGGGGTTTCAGGGAGAGGCATAGTTAGGAAGGGAGGAAAGAAAATGAAGACTTTATGGTATAGGCCAGTAGTTCTCAAAGTGTGGTCTGGGACCAGCAGCCACGGGATTACCCAGAAACTTGTTAGAAGCAAACTTTCTTGGGTCCAACTCTGTTTCAACAAGCCCTCCCAGGTAATTCTGATGACTGACAGTGATTCTGGGTAAAACACCGGCTAGGGATTCCAACTCTAGACTCAGTAATTTACCTGAAACCTAGGAAATGTCAATTTCTATGGGAACAGAGATAGACTAAACATAGACCAGGCTCAGGAACTCTAAAAGCCAACTGCAAGTATTATACTTAGTCTGTTAGGTACTTCATGGGAAGGAAGCACAATGCAGGAAATTTACAAGGTGAAAAGTTCCAGTCTGTGTCTCAGTGATACAAATGCTGAAACTTAATTCTCTCCACCGTGAGGCCCAGAGAAAGGCAGAGATTCTGGGAGTGTGGGAGGACTGCAGACCAGATGGTGGGTAGTCAGGTGGGCCACGAGGGCGGGTGGCCCAGGACCCATGCCACGGGCATGCGGAGACCTCACCATCACCAGGAAGAAAGGGAACCCATGAAAACGGTGTGTGTGGGGGTGTCAAACCTCCCCCCCTTAATTACCCTAACTGGCCATTTCATGGAAGATTTTAGAGTACCTATCCCATTGAAGAAATGGGATTTCTCACAGGCAGTTCCGCCCACTCAGGCCTGGGCAGGAAACTTGTGGATGATTTGCCCTTGATTCAGAGGTAATCATTCTTAACTGCCTCAGATTGTTGGAGGGTGAGTCAGTGTCTGAAATCATGGAGACTGGCAGTCAAAGGGTGCGTTCTCTCCATGCTGCCTGGAGCGGAGCCGGTCAGGAGGCAGGTGTAGGGAACCTCCCCATGACACAGCACCAGATCCCAGGGTGGTAGCTCCGACACCTGGGCTCACTTTTCCTAAAAGCACTACTTTCCTGAATCCAGCAGGAACACCTCTACGGAAGGTGACCCTACAGGCAGGGTGCCCATGAGCGTGGTGCAAATGTTCCCTTCAGCAAAGGAAAGGACTTGGTCTGGTTACAGCTATGTTCTAGTAGGACCCAAATGGTTTTCTTTTACCTGTTAGACTTTCAGAAAAAACTCAGCCCTCTATAAAAGGCAAACTCCTTTCCTTCCCCTCTCTCTGCTGCCATACTCTGGTTAGGAGGGAAAATTCTTGGCTCTTTCTGAAGACGCAAAGTTTCCATATCTCATCACTCTCTCTTTTCACAAACTGATTTAATGGATGCAAATAGTCAGTGTTTAAAACCTGAAATTATGTCTGACTCTGAGCCAAATCCACAAACAACCCCAGGATTCTGAGTTTGCCATCATTGGTTAATCTTATTTGGAGCATTTGATACAACTTTCCATATGGCTTTGATAACTCATTAAGAAAATTTCTCTTTGGCGGCTTAATGACCAGTAAAATGAAACCGTCAGTTGTGGGTCAGGAAATGTTGCTGGACTGTTTCAGATGAAAACTATTTATAATGTGGACACAGAAAAACTTTGCTTATTTGAGATCTTTCGTCTCTGATTTCAGTCTTTTCCTGCAGTAACCCATTCACTTCTCTGCTTGCCAGCAGATTTTTCCCCTTTATCAGCTATTTCAAACTCCATTTAAAAGAAGTGTGACTGTCTGAGGTCTGTGCAAACCTGGCAGAATCCAATTTTGAATGAACCATGTTTGTTTCCCTAAAATACCTGAAGCTCTCTACGTGTGGCCTCTGACACTTCTTCCTGGCATCTCGAAATGGGAGCTTTTCATGCCTCACTTACTTCTCGGAATGTTGATTTTAAACCACACTGAAATCCAGATATTCTTTGTGAATTGACTTTATGAGTCAAAGCTGCAACTCTAACATCGCAAGCTCTTTCTCCCCTGCCACCAAAGTCCTTTTGTACTATTTCTGCTTTGATCAGGGTCATTAACAGGAAATCCACTGGTCTAGCTAGGAAGAGCCAAGGCTGGCCAGGCCCTAGGAGGGAGGGTCTGAGTTCTGGGCCCATGGTCCCCTATGGAGCAGTGTGACAAATACCCTTACCTTTGTGTGTCCCTCCACTTCACCTGTGAAACAAAGGATGTACCACCTCTCTTCTTACCCGAATGTGTTATTTTAAATTATTTAGTTCTTCTTCAAGTCATTTTTACAGCTAATCACTAATTGAACATTTTCCAGAATGTCTCTGGTGGATAATTGTTCACCATGGTGTGGGATGAAAAGCTGTATTTTGTATTGCTTTATGTTCTTCTAAAGAAACAAGTTAAGGAACATCTTTGGGCTATTTCAGAAAGCGCTTTAACATTGGACCTGAGAGTCATGACAGAGCTTTCTGGAACAGCCAAGCTTCTTTCTACATTATTGCAATGGTAATGGATTGTTGAAATACCAGGAAAAGATTTTCTAAAATTTCTGACCTTCGGGATATCCTGGCAGTACTATTTGCTCTCCCAAAAATCTTTTAAAATTCTGGACCATCCTAACTGCACAAATATTTTTGGAAACTTCTGTACAGTTCAAGATGCTGAGCAATTACTCTGTAACTGCCCCAGATTACTCATGCGCTTCCCCACAGGGGCGGAGGCGCTCCAGCGGCAAATCACTGTCACATACCTAAAAACATTCATCTAGCTGTCCTTCTATTGAAGATGCCTCTTTCTTTTTCTTTTGCCTTCATTTCAACAATTTGCAATTATCCTTTCGTCTTGCGGGTGGCCTTACCATATCCTAGGTGCCGGGCCTTGCTAGGATTCTATGGAGTCAGTGCTCTCTCCCACCCTGTTTGTATGGAACGTGTATTTCCCTATGTCGCGATTGGTGCCTTGAGTTTCCAGGTCATGTTAAAAGCAGATGAAGGACCATAAATAATGTCTTGACCACTGTAAATTATTTACAAGACATGGAAACAACCAAACTGTCCTTCAATAGATGATTGGATAAAGAAGATGTGGTATATGTACACAATGGAACATTACTCTGTCATAAGAAAAGATGAAATGCTGCCATTTGTGACAACGTGGATGGATCTTGAGATTATTATGCTAAGTGAAATAAGTCAGACAGAAAAAGTAGAGAACAATATGATTTCACTGATATGTGGGATATAAAACTGAAAACAACAAAATAACGTGACAAACAAATGAAGAAACAAAGACTCCTAGACACAGACAATAGTTTAGTGGTTACCAGAGGGTAAGGGGGTTGGGGGTGGGAGATGAGGGTAAGGGGGATCAACTATATGGTGATGGAAGGAGAACTGACTCTGGGTGGTGAACACACAATGCAATATATGATGTATTACAGAACTGTACACTTGAAACCTATGTAGTTTTGTTGACCATTATCACCACAATAAATTTTAATTAAAAAAAAAAGCAGATGAAGGACACACTTGAGAGGTTTCCTTTTCCTAAGAATATGTTTGTATAGTTGGTAGGTCAGGAGAACAGGGACTGCTCTCCTAACCAAGGAGGTCTTGAGACCCCGTCCAGCTCATTCTCTTTGTTCCCACAGCCAAAAGGCAAAGATGCCTTTCCTCGCTCTGCTCTGCCTGGCAAACTCCTGTTCATCCTTTAGAACACAGATAAAGTGCCTCCCCTAGAAAGGCTGCGTGGGGGACCCTCAATAGCCTCATTTCGGATCATTCCATCCCGTCTCATCTTTCCCTTGTTTATAAGAAAAGGAAAGAGCATAACTCTTATGGTCAAGGACTGAGACCTTCATTCTGTCTTCTCTACAATTTGCAAGCTGGTCAATATCGACTAAATTCAATTCCGGTTTTCTGAAAATTCCTAAACCAGGACAGGGCTGTCATACGAGGGCTCATAGGGGCTACTTGTACCAAACACACCTAGTCCATTGCCTGTTTGGGCAGCTCAGCTATCTGGGCTTTGTACTGAGACCCATCTTGCAAATGACTTGAATGAAAACAAAGAAGTAAAAGTCGGTCCTTCCAGATGGCAGCAGAGGTCCTCTAAGAAGCTGAAAATGGGGCTGCAGGTCAACAATGGGAAGTTCTTGGGATAGTGCTTCTGCCTCCAAGAGTCTAAGTCTCATGAGGTGGGGGCTGCTTCTCCTGACCTGCTCCTGCCCCCAGCTGGAACTTATTCAACCACTAAGAACGCTGCTCAGTGAGAGACTTCCTTGAAATCTATATCATTGTACAAACTAAAGCCACAGTCTTCATTTTTAGCAACAGAATGCAGTAAAATCATGTCTTTAAATGATGCTTGGGGCATGTTTGATTTTCTATCGAATGCTTTAAAGAAGTCTTTATCACTGGGAAATTACATAACGGAAGTTCTGTCTCCCGCAGAAATTCATAAAGGTTCTCTCCTCTGTAGCTGCATGAGGCCTGTGTGTGGACCATGTGTACAAGCAAACCTTCTTGAGTATTTAGTGATAACAACTCAGCTAGGAAGAGGGGCACCCCACCCTTCAAGTTGCTTTTGACAGGCAGGCTGCAGAGATGGGCTAGGACAGGAGCACATATGTCATCTCCCTCCGGCCATACCTGTTTGAGGTGAGACCACTCAGACGTAAAAACCGACCTATTTCCTTCATTCACTCATATTGCTGATGTATACACAGTACCACAGGTAGACCAGATTTAATGAGTTTGTTCTTCCCTGTGCACATCCATACTCACAGAGACAACTGTGGGGCTTTCCAAGCCACGTAATCCTCATTTTGACTTAACCATTAGCAGGCATCTTAGAACACTTCCCAGGCAAGACTGGACCCAATACTTTTGCATTTGCAGCCTTCACTCAAGAGTAGTACACCTTCCCACAAGCAGTGGGGTTTGCAGTGAGAATTTGTTTATTTTGGACAGGTCTCTCTTGCTCTTTTGCAAGGGACACATACAGACACACAGGGACAGTGTTGCGAGAGCGGAACTAATTGAACTGATACAGTCATGAACATAAACTTGACATCCCTGATTCTGGAACTCAGTTTAGAGGAGCCGCCACTCATTGCCACGATTACAACAATTTCTTTCTTTCTTACTTTCATTTCGCTGCTTATAGGGCGGCTTTTTTTTTTGGTATAGGAAGGTGATACGGGTGTGATTTTAGACTCAGAGTCTTGGAAGATTCATTTCTTCCCCTTTTTGTCTGAAACTCTAGGAAGAGAGGTGGTTTTAGAGGGGCTTGACATCCAGCATGGCCTAGGGGTAACAGCAATGGCAGAGGGGACACTAAGGGAGCCTGTAGCAGCTACCAGGAGTGGGGAGCACTTGTCTGTGGGGCCAAGAAACAGCTGGGGGTGGTAGCAGGAAAGGCTGATGGGGGCTGTGGCCCACAGAGGAGAGCGTCTTCGTGCAACTAGGCTTTGGGACATAGAGAAGGAGCTGCAGAGGCTGCTGGGAAGAATATCCCAGTGAGAACAAGAGGAGGACATCTGTAGGAAAAACAGAAAGTGAGGGAAAGAAGGAGAAGAACATGGTATGAGGAAGGAAGAGGAAGCTTCCATCTGGGAAGTAAGTGAGGAGCCTGTGCTGGGCTAGTTAATTTATGTGGGCAAAGGAAGTGCTGGATACCATGTACCTGGAAGTCAGGAATGGTTTCAGAGGAAAAAGCTGAGGTTACTCCAAATCTCCACCCACTTTGCTTCCGATGTTCCGAGTGAGGCCATGATATTCTAAGCCCAGCAAGACAGCAAACTAAGGAAGGACAGAGGGGATTTACCAGCTTCTTAGGTCAGCTCCCAGTTAATAGTCAATTGTGCATTTTTGTTCAATAGAGTTGTGTATTTTGTGGTAATTGTGCTCAGGACTAACAAAAGTTACCCTTTGGTCTATGTTAGGGAGAGTCCTGCCTGGGACATATAGTAAATAATGTGATATTTTTGCTTAAACACCTATCAAGGTACTTAGTCCCAGAAAGAGAGGTGACATAAAATCCAGGCTGGAGCCATCTCAGATCCACCCTTGACCGTCCTGGAGTCCCGGAGCCGCCTACATGGGTCAGACTGGAAAAGCACACGTTGCTCTTTTTCATGGGAGCAGGTAACAAAGCTCGAGGCTGGCAGAGCCTCTCCAGTGTGGGTGCCAGGAGGACAAGCCAACTCCTGCCTGGTTCCTATCACCAGGGCCTGCGGCAGGGTTAACCAGAATGAAAGGGCATTCCAGTGGGCGAGGAATGCCAGGAATCCTGGCCTGGTTATGAGGCTGGGGTGGGGACCCCGAGATTACCATCCACACCCCGGCAAGCTGGCAGCAGGGGCTGTGATTTGGGAGGCAGGACCCAGAGTCCAGTGCTCACACCAAGCGAGGGACGCAGGATAGCAGGGCAGCATGACACTTTTGTCTCTCAAACAGGGGCAGCTTGCCAGCTGGAAGAAGACCTGGCAAGTCTGAAACCCAGGGTAGCTTTACTGGCAACTCCTTCACCTTCCAGAAGCCTGGCCTGTCTGCCTCCTTTCATGGTCCTGACAGTACCCGGGCATGTGCCCTGATGAGAAAAATAACCCCAAAGATCTGCAAAAGGAATCATTTTCTCTTCTCTACACCTGGAGGGTCCAGGGCTGGTCTCCTGGCAGAGGAGAGGGTTAAAGTGAAGGTTGGGCTGCACAAGTCCAGGTCAGGGGACCCGGCCTACTTCAACTGAGAGATTCTCTGAATATCAGTAGGCTACAGTGCCAGAGACTTATTAGGGCAACGCCTTTTGAAGCCTACTCTGACTGCTAGTTTCTGGGAGATGTATCATATATTACACTGGTTTTTGTTGGTGGTGTCCAAAACCAACATTTTACATTGTCTCACTCAAACCAGAAGGATTTCTTGGCACAGGCAATCAGAGGGAAGTGTGTGGTATGCATATCTTGTATCAGCTTGTGTTTCTATTATGCTGGCAACCAGAGGGGTCCATAGAGGTGGGAAGAAATGCAGAAAGACCGAACTGAGGAGCAGTGAAATGAGTAATTCTATCGGATAGAAGTTAACAGAGCCATAGAGCCAAATGCAGGAGGTGGCCATGGTGGCTGCAAGCATTTAGAAAAATTATATGACAGAAATATGCTTAGTTATTTTAGAAGTGACACACTGCCTATTAAACCAACTTCAGGTAAGATTTCATGGTCTAGTATAGAGAAGGTTTTTATTTTGATTTCCAAATTCCATTTCATCATTTACCAAATGTCCACCATTTTGGCCGTGAGCCGATAGCTTGTTAAATCCCCATGAAACTTAAAGGGAGGGGAGCAGTAATATGAACCAACTTGAAAGAATTCCAGTGGGCCTCTGTGGGCACATGTACACATCACCACCATCACTTTAGATAATTGCATCATTCATTCTCACCTCAGTCAGTAAAACCGATCCTGAAATTAAGGCTGAATGACACCTACTCGTATTTTAAACTGTAGACCAAATTAAAAGGCATTAGCATAATTTCCTAGTATTAGCTTTGAGTTAAAGTTTTAAAATGTGACTTTAAAAACAAAAGCAAATTATAACTTCAGAAAGAGTATTATCAAAGATCAATGCTGTCATATTTAGAGTAAACTTTTAAAGAAAACCAAGTACAACGCACAACATTTCTTCTCATTAATTCTTTTCGAGTACTCCTAATAGCCCTTGTTGCTTGTTCCTGGTTTCAGTTAGAAGTCTTTTCCTCTGCTCACCCACACTCCTAATCTTTGAAATAAAAAATTTGTGAAAGGTCCTGGAATTTAGGGCTATTTTGACAATAAAAGCTCATACAACGTCCTTGCCATAGAATTGAATTGAGGAGGGTGGGCAGGGACTACAATTTGCAAAGTGATTTATCCTCACAATGCCACAAAGATGAAGACAACTCAGCCCATCCCTTCCAGAGCTTAAAGTCCTGTGTGACCGGGAGGGAGGGAGCCAGCTGGGTAAAGATGAGATCCCAATAAGATCAGGTCAGTGTTATGGTATGGGAAGTATATCCCACTTTAAGGTATATATATCAGAGAGTCTCAAAGAAGCATTTGCACTTGCATGTTTATAACAGCATTGTTGATAATAGCCAAGAGCTGGAAGCAACTCAAGTGTCCATCAACGGATGAATGAATGTATGGTCTATACACACAAGGAAATATTATTCAGCCTTGAAAAGGAAGGACATTCTGACACCTGCTGCAACATGGATGAACCTTGAAGACCTTATACAAAGTGAAATAGGCCAATAACAAAAGACAAATACTGTATGATTCCACTTATAGGCGGTCCCTGTAATCATCAAACTCATAGAGACAGAAAGTAGACTGGCGGTTGCCAGCAGTTAGGGAATGGGGAGTGAGTGTTTAATGGGTACAGGGTTTCAGTTTTGCAAGATGAAAATATTCTGGAGATCTGCTGCCCAACAATGTTGGAAGTGAGGAAACAGGACAGGGAGGGAAAGAAAGCTAAGCAGCTAAGCAAGGACATGATTTCAGGTCAAGTCCCAGCCTCAGCTTGTGAATATATATATATATATATATATATATATATATATATATATATTATTTATTTATTTATTTTTTTAAATTTTTTTTTAAATTTATTGGGGTGGCAATTGTTAGTAAAATTACATAGATTTCAGGTGTACAATTCTGTATTACATCACCTATAAATCCCATTGTATGTTCACCACCCAGAGTCAGTTCTCCTTCCATCACCATATATTTGATCCCCTTTACCCTCATCTCCCACCCCATAACCCCCTTACCCTCTGGTAACCACTAAACTATTGTCTGTGTCTATGAGTTTTTTGTTTCTCATTTGTTTGTCTTGTTCTTTTGTTGTTTTTGGTTTATATACCACATATCAGTGAAATCATATGGTTCTCTGCTTTTTCTGTCTGACTTATTTCACTTAGCATTATACTCTTAAGATCCATCCATGTTGTCACAAATGTTCCTATATCATCTTTTCTTACCGCTGAATAATATTCCATTGTGTATATATACCACAACTTCTTTATCCACTCATCTATCGAAGGACATTTTGGTTGTTGCCATGTCTTGGCCACCGTAAACAAAGCTGCAATGAACATTGGAGCACACGTGTCTTTATGTGTAAATGTTTTCAGATTTTTTTGGGTAGATACCCAGGAGAGGGATTACTGGGTCATATGGTAATTCTATTCGTAATTTTTTGAGGAACCTCCACACTGCCTTCCATAGTGGCTGCACCAGTCTGCATTCCCACCAACATTGTATGAGGGTTCCTTTTTCTCCACAGCCTCTCCAACACTTGTTACTATTTGTCTTGTTGATGATAGCCATTCTGACTGGGGTGAGGTGATATCTCATTGTGTTTTTTATTCGCATTTCTAAGATTAGTGATGTTGAGCATTTTTTCATATGTCTATTTGCCATTTGTATGTCCTCTTTGGAGAAATGTCTCTTCAGGTTGTCTGCCCGTTTTTCAATTGGGTTGTTTCTTTTTTGGTTGTTGAGTTTCATGAGTTCCTTGTATATTTTGGATATTAGCCCTTTATCGGAGGCACTGTTTGCCAAAATCTTCTCCCATTCAGTTGGTTGCCTCTTTATTTTGTCGATGGTTTCTTTTGCTGTGCAGAAGCTTTTAAGTTTCATATAGTCCCATTCGTTTATTTTAGCTTTTACTTCCCTTGCCTTTGGAGTCAAATTCATAAAATGCTCTTGAACCCAAGGTCCATAAGTTTAGAACCTATGTTTTCTTCCATGCAGTTTATTGTTTCAGGTCTTATGCTTAAGTCTTGAATCCATTTTGAATTAATTTTGGTACATGGTGACAAATAGCAGTCCAGTTTCATTCTTTTACATGTGGCTATCCAAATCTCCCAGCACCTTTTATTGAAGAGGCTGTCTTTTCTCCATTGTATGTTTTTTGCTTCTTTGTCAAAAATTATCTGTCCATATTTATGTGGTTTTATTTCTGGGTTCTCAATTCTATTCCATTGGTCTATGTGTCTGTTTTTCTGCCAATACCATGCTGTTTTGATTATTGTAGCCCTGTAGTACAAGCTAAAGTCAGGCAGTATGATACCTCCAGTATTGTTCTTTTTTCTTAAGATTGTTTTGGCTATTCGGGCTCTTTTGTGGTTCCAAACAAATCTGATGATTTTTTTGTTCTATTTCTTTAAAAAATGCCATTGGGATTTTGATGGGGATTGCATTAAATCTGTATATTGCTTTGGGTAATATGGCCATTTTAAATATGTTGATTCTTCCAATCCATGAGCACGGAATGTCTTTCCACCTCTTTTTGTCTTCTTCAATTTCTTTTATAATGTCTTACAGTTTTCAGCGTATAGGTCTTTCACATCCTTGGTTAAGTTTATTCCTAGGTATTTTATTCTTTTTGCTGCAATTGCAAAGGGAATTGTTTTTTGTATTTCTTTTTTGGAGATTTCATTGTTAGTATATAGGAATGCAATGGACTTTTGTACATTGATTTTGTAGCCGGCCACTTTACTGTGTCCGTTGATTGTTTCTAATAGCTTTTTGTTGGAGTTTTTAGTGTTTTCTATATATAGCATGATGTCATCTGCAAAGAGTGACAATTTAAGTTCTTCATTCCCAATTTGGATGCCTTTTATTTCTTTCTTTTGCCTGATTGCTCTGGCAAAGACTTCCAACACTATGTTGAAAAGTAGAGGTGATAGGGGACAGCCCTGTCGTGTTCGTGAACATAGAGCAGAGGGCTTCAGTTTTTCACCATTAATTATGAGATTAGCTGAGGGTTTGTCATATATGGCCTTTATTATGTTAAGGTATTTTCCTTCTATACCTATTTTATTAAGTGTTTTAATCATAAATGGATGTTGTGTCTTGTCAAATGCTTTTTCTGCATCAATTGATATAATGATATGATTTTTGTCCTTTATTTTGTTTATGTGATGTATCACATTGATGGATTTGCGTATGTTGAACCATCCTTGTGCCCCTGGGATGAACCCCACTTGGTCGTGATGAATAATCTTTTTAATGCATTGTTGTTTTCGATTTGCTAGAATTTTCTTTAGGATTTTTGCATCTTTATTCATCAGAGATATTGGTCTGTAGTTCTCTTTTTTTGTGTTGCCCTTACCAGGTTTTGGTATCAGGGTAATGTTGGCCTCATAAAATGAGTTAGGGAGTCCTGTCTGTTCTTCAATTTTTTGGAAGAGTTTAAGCAGGATTGGTGTTAGATCCTCTTTGAAGGTTTGGTAGAATTCACTAGTGAAGCCATCTGGTCCCGGACTTTTGCTTTTGGAAAGGTTTTGGATGACTGATTCAATTTCGTTACTGGTGATCGGTCTGTTTAGATTTTCCAGTTCTTCATGGTTCAGCCTAGGCAGGCTATATGTTTCTAAGAACTTGTCCATTTCTTCTAGGTTATTGAATTTGGTAGCATATAGTCCTTCATAGTATTCTTGGATGATCCTTTGTATTTCTGTGGCATCTGTGATAACTTCCCCGTTTTCACTTCTGATTTTGTTTATTAGTGTCTTTTCTCTTTTTATCTTAGTGAGTCTAGCCAAGGGTTTGTCAATTTTGTTAATCTTTTCAAAGAACCAGCTCTTTGTCACATTAATTTTTTCTATTGTCTTTTTGTTCTCTATTTCATTTAGTTCTGCTCTGATTTTTGTTATTTCCTTTCTTCTGCTGACTTGGGTTTCATTTGTTCTTCGTTTTCTAGTTCTTTAAAGTGTAACATGAGGTTATTTATTTGGGATTTTTCTTGTTTGTTAAGATAGGTCTGTAGTGATATAAATTTCCTTCTTAAAACTGCTTTCGCTGCATCCCCAAAATTTTGGTAGGATGTATTTTCATTGTCATTTGTTTCTATGTATCTTTTGATCTCTCCTCTAATTTCTTCTTTGACCCAGTTATTCTTTAAAAGTATGTTGTTTAATCTCCATGTATTTGTGGTTTTTCCTGCTTTCTTTTTGCAGTTGATATCCAATTTCAAAGCCTTGTGATCAGAGAATATGCTTGGTATGATTTCAATCTTCTTAAATTTGCTGAGGCTGATTTTATGTCCCAATATATGGTCTATCCTTGAAAATGTTCCATGTACACTAGAAAAAAATATATAGTCTGATGTTTAGGATGAAGTGCTCTATTTATGTCAATTATGTCCATTTCATCTAATGTGTCATTTAGGGCTGCTATTTCGTTATTTATTTTCTGTTTGGATGATCTATCCATAGCTGTCAATGATGTATTTAAGTCCCCTAGTATAATTGTGTTTTGGTCAATTTCTCCCTTTAGTTCTGTGAGTAGTTGCTTGGTATATTTCGGTGCTCCCTGATTGGGGGCATAAATATTGATGACTGTTATGTCTTCTTGTTGTATAGTCTCCTTTACCATTATGAAATGTCCATCTTTGTCTCTTGTTACCTTTTTCACCCTGAAGTCTGTGTCATCTGATATCATTATGGCTACACCTGATTTTCTCTGGAAACCATTTGCTTGGAGTGTCAATTTCCACCCTTTCACTTTGAGTCTATGCTTGTCCTTGTAGCTGAGATGTGTCTCTTGGAGATAGCATATGGTTGGGTTTAGTTTTTTGATCCAATCTGCTACTCTGTGCCTTTTTATTGGTGAGTTCAGTTCATTTACATTTAGGGTGATTATTGATATGTGAGGATTTCCTGTCATCCTATCTTTAGTTTTCTGGTAAGGCTGTGTCTTCATTGTTTCTTTGCCTTTTTGTTGTTGTCTATTATATTTGTGTGGTGGTATTCTATGATGTTTCCCTCTGTTTCTTCTTTTATTGCAGTATATATTTCAGTTCTGGATTTTTTTTTGAGTGGTTCCCCTTAAGTCTATGTAAAAGAAAGTTTGATATTTAGAGTATTCCATTTTCTTCAGCACGCTTACTTTCTCCATTCCCATATTCCGGTTCAGGACTTTACTCTCCCCCTTTTTATGTTTTGGTTGCCACAAATTGTCCCTGTTGATGGTGGCCGAATAGCCTCCTTTAGTATTTCTTGTAGTGCAGGTCGTGTATTAGAAAATTCCCTCAGCTTCTGTATGTCTGGAAAGGTCTTTATTCCTCCTTCATATCTAAAGGATATCTTTGCTGGATATATTATTCTTGGCTCATAATTTCTCTCTTTCAATAGTTTGAATATTTCGTTCCACTCCCGCCTGGCTTGTAGAGTTTCTGCTGAAAAATCGGATGATAATCTAACGGGCTTTCCTTTGTAGAATCCTTGAGGATTCTTTCTTTGTCGTTGATTTTAGACAGCTTCAATACAATGTGCCTTGGAAAAGGCCTATTGGGATTGAGGTAATTAGGTGTTCTATTTGCTTGTTGGATTCGAGGATCCAGTTCTGTCCACAAGTTTGGGAAGTTCTCATCAACAATTTGTTTGAATATATTCTCTGTTCCCTTCTCTCTTTCTTCTCCTTCTGGTATGTCCATTATTCTTTTATTGCTCTTTCTGATGGAATCAGAAAGTTCTTGTAGAGTTCTTTCATTTCTTTTAAGTCTCAAGTCTCTTTCTTCTTCCATCCGTGTCATTTCCAGGTTTCTATCTTCAATGTCACTGATTCTTTCCTCCATCTGGTCAACTCTACTACCTAAGCTGGCTAATTCATTCTTAATTTCTTCTACTGAGTTCTTAATCTCCAGAAATTCTATTTTGTTTGTTTCTAAAATTTCAATTGCTTTCGTAATATGCTCATGTTTTTCTTTGATTGTGTTTCTGAGTTCATTAAACTGCCTTTCTGTGTTTTCTTGCATCTCATTGAGTGTTTTCAGAACTGCAATCTTGAATTCTCTGTCATTTAAGTCACATATTTCCATATCTTTAAGTTCCTTTTCTGGAGACTTTTCACTTTCTTTCTGAGCTGTCTTGTTGTCTTGGTGATTCATGGCAATTACTGATTTATTATTTCTCTTCCTAGACATCTACAGAAGTGGCTTCTGCAACAGGTTGATAGGAAGAGGTCTTTCTTTTGTTTTCCAGTACTTGTTGGTAGAATGTCTTATTTTCTCTCTGACTGCAGCCTTTTTTTCTCTCTCACAGGGTAGCACTATGTTTTCTCTGAACTATTCCAGCTTCTCACACAATGGAGGGATTCCTGGGAGATGGGCTTCTCTTCTGTTCATAGTTTGCTTGGGTCACAGGGCGCAGTGTCCGTGTGGGTATGTGGAGAGCTTTCCTAAAGCTCTTCCTGCACCAGATTCAGAGCCCGTATGTTTCAGCAGTTCTGTTTACTCCTGCAGGGATCTGCCCAGATAGGTGGGGCCAGGGGTGGGGTGAGTTTTTAGAGGTGGCCCACAGCTGGTCCTGCTTCCACAACTTCCTCCCCTTTTCCGGAACTAGTTGGGCTGTGAATCTGTGTCTGCAGTCCACAGTTCTCAGAACAGCAAATATTCTGTTCTTTTGATCTGACACTGCTACTGTTCCGCTTCTAGCACCAGGCAGGTGGAGGCGGGGCGAGTTCTGGGAGGGTAGGGAGGTGTTGGCTAGTCTCAGTGCCTAAGGCTTCCATTCTCTGCTCTGCAGTGAGGGCTTAAACCACCATTTCAGCCTTCTTCCCTCAGTCTTTTCTCCGAGGTCTCTGCCGTGAGCTTTGGGTTCAGCCGTGTTATATGCTGTCCCCTCAGCCTGGTGGGCCATAAACGGAGTCCTAGCAGTCCGAGTTCTTCCCTCTTCCACAGCTGGGTCAGTTCCGGGATGCAGCGAGCTAGGAGCACTGAGCTAGGTCTGCGTCCTGCGCCCGAGCGGTTCCGTCTATGCACTTCTCCCTTCTCTCCTCCCCCTGCTCATGCGATTCGCCCACCTTTAGGTGAATACAGTAGTTGGCCTCTTCATCTCGCCTATCTGCTGTGCAGGGAGTCCTTTGTGGAGTTTTTTGATTAGTTTTAAATTCCAGGGGAGATTTACAGAGGCTCACCTCACACCGCCATTTTGATGACTTCTGTGAATATATTTAATACTACTGAAATGTACACTTAAAAATGGTTAAGATGGTAAAAAATAAAAAAGATATGTAAAGTGTATGTGCAGAAAGTAATGGCAGCACAAGAAAAGCACTTAGCCCAACCTGAGGGTCTGTGATGGTTAATTTAATCTGTCAAGTTGACTGGGCTACAGGGTGCCCAGATGGTCAAACATTATTCTGGGCATTTTTGTGAGAGTGTTTCTGGAAACGATTGGTGTGTGCATCAGTAAACTAAGTAAAGCAGATTGCCCACCCTAATGGGGGTGGATCCATTGAAACAATCTAAGGCCTAAATAGAACAAAAGGCTGATCCTCCTCAGAGTAAAAGAGAGTTCTTTCTGCCTGGCTACCTTCAAGCTGGGACATCAGTTTTTTTCCTGCTTTTGGACTTGAACTGAAACATTGGCTCCCCTGAGTGTCTAGCTTGCCCACTCACGTTTTAAATATTGGGTCTTAGAACTTCTGAGTCTCCATAATTATGTGAGCCAATTCCTTATAATCTCTCTCTCTCTCTCTCTCTCTCTCTCTCTCTCTCTCCCCCCCCCCCCCGCGTGCGCGCGCGCACACACACACACACACACACACCCTGTTGGTTTTGTTTCTCTGGAGAATCCTGACTAATACAGGGCCCTAGGAAGGCTTCCTGGAAGGGATATCATCTGGCCTGAGCCTTGGCAGACAGGTAAGACGTAGCCAGTTGGACAGCATGAATGGGACACAAAGGCCCCTGTGACACTTCAAGTCCTGTGTCAAGGCTTGAAGTTCAATGTTTCTAGAGCCAGGGATGAGGCTGAGAGGAGGTGGGGCCAGGCCACAGAGAACCTTATATGCCATTCTAAGGAGATGTATCCTATAGGCTAGCATGTCCCACTCAGGTCTGCAGACAACAGTGTATAAGAGGTGCCTCACACATGATAATCAAAAGCAAATCTTCAAGGTTAGGTCAGATAGGGCTGGTAATCCCCAGGTTAAACAAGTTAACAGGTTTCTTTACTGGAGGACTTTTCAGAGCCTTCAGTGAGCCATTGCACAGCATGAATCTTCAGGAGAGGATGTGATATTTGAACAGAGACTCTCTACCCCCATCTAATTCCGATACCTACTGAGATGGGGATGGAGGCCACTTTCCAGATTGTTGCTAGGAGATTGGAAGTCACTGAGAGGGTGTAAGTAGGAGACTGACCTGGCTAGTTTTTTGATTTTGGTAGATAACTTTGGCTCAAATGCAGAAATCTACCAGGGGCTCATTTAGGAGACATAAGACTTTCTGCCGGTGCTCTGTCCAGACCCCCCTGCATCCCTTTGGGTCCCTTTTCCTGTTTCCGTGTGGTCTGCCCTTGGCTAGTGGAGCTGCCTCACTCCTCCTGGGGTACCCTTGGCAGTGGCTGACTGGGGTGGGAACACAAAATGGCAGCTCCAGCCACATTCTTGCTGAGCTTCCTCCCCTTTCCTGTCCTGTTTCCCCACTGCCTTCTGGGTCATTTCCTCAAGAAAACCCAGACTCCAGTCCTGGGAAACCCAACCTATGACAGGAGGCTGCTGCACTGGATAACTGTCAGGTACCATCATCAGGAAAATAGGAAAAACAAGTTTGTGGTGGAGAATGAACTCAGCTTTGACCCGTTGACTCTGAAGCACTTTAGGACGGCCAACCAAATAGAAAATTTTCCCAACCAATATGAACAAGCTGGGGCAAGTTCAGAGCTGGTGATAAGGATGTAAGGGCTCACTAGCCAAATGGTAGCTAAAACAACAACAATAAGAACAACAAAAACAATACAATGAGTAAGTCACCCAAAAGGGGATGTGGACTGTTGAGGAATGGGTCCAAGGTCAAGTTCCAGGAGCCTCTAAAGTTTAAGAGGAAGGCAGAGGAGGAAACGTCTGCATGGATGACTGAGAAGGGAGTCTCAATCAGGAATGAGGGAACCAAGAGTGAGGGTGGGGAAACCAATGACTAAAGGATTTTAAGGAGTAGTGGCTAACAGTGTTGCATAAGCTAGGGGCTGCTAGGAGTCCCCTAGCCGTGACAATACAGAGGTTGTGGTGACAACTGAAATATTTTTCAATGGAGTGAGAGGGACAGAAGCCAAGTTTCTGTAGGTTGAAGTCAAGGGCAAATAAAGATGTGGCGAAAGTAGTGTAAGAAGTGTGATGGGAATGAAAGGAAGAAACGTAGGGAGGTTTCACCGATGAGGAAATGCTCTGAGTGACATGCTTAAAGTCAGAGCTAATGGAGCAGGCAGGATTCAAATCAGGAGAGTGTTTGACTCCCAGACCTGCTGGTTGGTTCTTTCCCTTCCAGCATTCTGTCTCCTGAGCAAGTCATTTAACTGTCACCAGTTTCTGAACACTCACTACCTCTCCTTATAGTTTCTCCTCGACTAGCACAAGAAATAAACTCTGAAACGAGAAAGGCAAAGCCTTTCCATGTCCCTTTTCTCTTCTCTTCTCTTCTCTCTCTCTCTCTCTCTGCCTCCCTCCCCTTCTCTTGCTTCACTTTCCTGACAAAAATGGACAGAAATTTTCCAAGATCAAGAAGCATAATTTTTTTTTCTAGTCAGAAGAAGGAAATTTTCCACTCTCTGTCTGTTTTTTCCCTTTCCATTCTCTTTTTAAAGAAAAGACAAACGCCACCTTTTCCTGGAGCTGTCCCAGCTGTTAGCAACTAAGCTGGGTGCTGCTTCCCATTTGGCTTCTCAGCAACTGTGCAGCAGCCTGTGACATCACTTTCTGCACTACAACCGTACTTTAAGGAGTGTCATATTACAGACCCTGTGATCCAGAAGGTTCTACTTGTATATATTTGTCGTACACAAACACAAATGTACAAAGAAATTAAAGCATTGCTTATGGTAGCAAAACATGGGAGACCATCTAAATGGCAGGGGACAAACAAAACATTCATCCTTACAAGGGAATACTACACAGCTGTGAATAGTGAGGCAGAATTGCTATATATGGAACATATGTGTATGGAACAATCTCCAAGATAGAGTGTTAGTGAAAAGAGCAAGGTGCAAGTCTTTGTGGAGAGTCTGCTACCATTTGTGTGTAAGAAGAGGATGCATGTCCTTTAGATATGTCTAGAATATCTCTGCAGGGATGCACAAGGAGCTGCCCATCACAGTTGCCTCTGGGGAAGAGAACTGGGAGACTGGAGGTTGAGGGAAGAACTATTTTGTATCTTTGAATTTTCTACCATGTATATTGATTATCTAGTAAATACAATGAAATAATAAATAAAAAAAATGGCATTTCTTATCACAGCAAAGACAGTTTAAATAATGTCTTCAAATAATAAATTTCAATAATGCTTTTAAACGTAGATGGAAAGGAACTTCACTATAGGCAGTGGGATAATCTGTGACACAATTTGGAAGAACAAAAATGGTGTCTATGAAAACCACGTTAGCATGTGTTGGGAAAGTGAGCCCAGTGGAAAGCTGTTCCTAACATAGAACCAAAAAATAAAATAAAATAAAATAAAATAAAATAAAATAAAATAAAATAAAATAAAATAAAATAAAATAAAATAAAATAAAATAAAATAAAATAAAATAAAATAAAACAAAACAAAAAGAATAGTAACCAAAGCAAATTCCTTAACAACGCAAGAGAGTCATATACCTCGAAGGATTTCTCGGTGGCCTGACCTCCAAGCAGGGGTCATTTGAATTGAATAATAGCACAATCACTTAGATCATTTAAGCCAAAAGATACACCTGTGACTCAGTATTTTACATTTTATTTTCAGAACCCCTTCACTCACTTTAATATTATTTAGGACCCCAAAGGGCTTCTTATATTATGTGAGTTATATCTATTGATTTTTACTGTATTCAAAATTAAAAATGACAGACTAAAAAAGTAATTCATTTAAAAATAACAATAATAAACCCATTACACGTTAACATATTTTTTTCATGAAAAATGATTATATTTTAAACAACCAAACAAGGAAGCGTGGCATTGTTTTACATTTTTGCAAATCTCTTTAGTATATGGCTGAAGAGGAGACAGCTGGACAGCTGCATTGTCCTATCTGTTTGTATACGCATCTGTTGACATACATGGTTTTGGTTGAAGTATATGAAGGAAATGCACCCTCTCACAGATGATGTACTTGGAAAAGATCGGAATATTTTCATGGCCATTTCAGATAATTGTTGATATATATCTATATATCTCTCTATATATATCAAATATATATATATATATATCTCAACACCAACACTTGACAAGTGGTGGTTTCTTAAAGACTAGTTTCAATGTGGAATTTGAAACCACATCAATAAACTTTTCAGATTCTGTTCCATTAAAACTCATTTGGTCTATCTTGAACTTTAAGTGGATCTTTTACCTACATTTTTTGTAATATTTAGAAGATATTGGTTATGTTGATTGTCCAAATGTTGACTTTCATTATCCAATGTCAACAAAGCAGATTTATAATTTTTACTGTTTCATTAAGGTCATTCTGAAGTAATGCTGGACTTTTATTTCTTTCCTGCTAGTGCTCGGTGGTGAAGGATGCAATGCCCACCAATATCGTTTGCAATAAAGGGTGGCAGAAAATGCCACCGAAAATATGCCGCTGTGGCATAAGGATTGTTTTGAGTTAAAGGCACTTGAAAAACAGTAAGTATAAGAAGAAATTTCTGGCCTCCCTTTTCTTCCTGGAACCAGGAAGATGAAATTCTGATGTGAAAGATGTCCTCCCTCCCTGTACCAGGAGGAAAGAAACATTCTCATTATCAGTGACGAGGAGTAGAGGCTGAGAGAAATCTGTACAAGCAAACTCTGATAAAATAACTCTTATCTTCCTTTGGCCTTCCCATATGTTTTTGTTACTTTTCCACAGTTGCTTCTTTTTGTTCAACCTGGTATAGGAACACATAGTCCCAGCTACTGCCCTGGGTCTTCATTTTCCTCTGGACGCTCCCATATACATGTAAAAGTCTGTATGCTTTTTTCCTGTTAATCTGTCTCATGTCAATTTAATTCTCAGGCTAAGCTGGAGACCCTTAGAGGGTAGAGGTAAAGTTTTCTCCTACCCTCAGGAGGCAGAACCTTGATTCCTGCTAAAGCACAAGAGTTTTCCATCACTGCTTTTGTGCTCAGAATAAAATCAACACAATGAACAAGGCAAGCAACATTGTACTGTTATGAAGAAAATAGTTTTGACCTTGCAAACCCTTTGAAAGGGGCTCAGGCATGCAGGCACCTGGCACTGAGAACCACTGACTTAAATCACTGTGTGTTGGGAAGTCATTGTGTTTTATAATGGAGGTGGGGGCGGAATCATTTCAATCATAGAGATTTATACATAGTATGTATATAGCTTGTGTCTCATCTCTGCATATGGCTATGGAAGGTCGCTCAAGATCCATCAGGGAGATGGTGCTGGGCTGATCGAGGTGACTGTCCTGAATCCTTGGCCTTCTTGTTTGAAAGGTGCGGTAGACAGACAGGTGAGCACCGGAGCAAATTGCCTGAACCACAGGGATACGCTCCTCCCAACACAAACCACTTATTCTTCCTACTGGAAACAAACCAGAGAATCCCATGGGACTAAACACTACCAATAAGAACCAAAAAAGCAATTTGATCTCATGCGTTGGCAGTCGGAGTTGCAGGTATCGAGAAATTTGGGTCCATAAAACCAGGTACCATTCTCCACCTGCTTCGGTTAAGATGGTCCAACGAGCAGCTTCTGTCCCACGCTGTCGTCTTTTATGGATACGATGGTGGGTAAAGCTTGTGCAAACATACAGTGTTCTGTTCTGTAGGACTCATCTCTCTACTAAGTACATTTACACATATAGGTCCTTGGTGTAGATGTATATGGGAACTTTATTCTTTTATTTAGTATTTGTCTATCTATAAAGTAGGTTTTCCTGTACTCACACATCAGAATGGCCACCACATGGATCCATAGACGGCCACAGAGTCCAGCCTCACTGGACGCACACAGAAACTCAGGGAGAGTGTCCAGTGGAGGGTGGTAGGGGGGCACTGGCTAAGGTTTTAAGAGCAGAATCCCTCATCTTCTGAGAGAGATGCTACTGGATGCTGCTTGTCTTAGTCAGCTGGCACTGCTATAACAAAGCACCACTGACTCGGGGCTTAAACATCAGACATTTATCATCGCACAGTCTGGGGGCTGGAAATCCAAGATCTTGCCATTGGCAGGGTTGGTTCCTTCTGAGGGCTCTGAGGGAACGTCGGTTCCAGGCCTCTCCTCCAGCTGCTGGTGGTTTGCTGGCAATCTTTGGCATTCCTTGGCTTGCAGACACATCTTCTTCATTTTTTTCTTCATGCTCATATGGAGTTCTCCCAGAGTGTGCATGCCTGTCCTAATCGTCTCTTCTTCATAAGGGCACTGGTCGTATTATATTAGGACCACCCCGACTTAACTAATTATATCTGCAACAAATCTATTGTCAGATAAGGTCACATTCTGATGCACATGGGGTTAGGACTTCAACTATGAATTTTAGGGAGACAATTTACCCCATAACACCTCTAGTCACAATAGGAGCAAATTACTCAAAACTATTGGTAACGTGAGGAAGAATCTGATGGATGGGAGCAGAGAAAGGGATGGCTGAGCAGGAAGTGGAGGGGTGAGGCTTGGGAGCAAAGGGGAAAGCATGTTTCTCCCAGCACTGCCAAGCCACCCAGCTACAGAATGGGGTCCTTGGAGTTGTGCGTGTTCAGTGGTGGCCCAGTGACCCTGTATGGTGCATAGATCAGACTCCTGGGAGACATGTAGATTCTGGTGAGACTTCATGTGGTCTGGGCCCCCTTGATAAACAAGGCCCTTGCATGTTAAGAAACTGAAATAGCCCGTGTCCCATAGTCACCAGCTTGTCACCGGCCTGGAAGGATGGAGTGCCTTGACAGAGTCCTGGTAACCTTGATTGGGTGCTAGTGATCTGGGGCTTTGTGGCATTTCCTGCTCTGCTTGAGGCTATGGGCCAGGGTTTATGGGGGAGGAGGCCCGTGATCCGAATGCTGGTCACTGGATGCTGGGTGTTGGGTGACAATACTCACAACTGCTCTACAGAAAGCCCAGTGCCTGAGGACAGAACCTAAACTCATTCTCTGGGCAGCAAGACACACTTACCTGCCCTTATTACATTGATATGGCACTGTTAAATCAGGGCCTGCGTACCACGCAGAAGGCACGCTCTGCGCTGGCCTCAGAAATCACAGCCCTGCCTTTAGGGCCTCAGCCTTCTGAGATGTAGCTCCCAGATTTGTCTGTTTCTTTGATTTAATAGAAAAGGCAAACTATTTCCTCATCACACTATTTTTACGCTTAGACCAGAGTCCAAGGTGAAGTCTTTTTTGTTCCCATCAGCATCTTGCCTCCCTTGGGGTCCTGGAGCTGAGTGCAGAGTGAGCCCAGAGGACTTCCCCCAGAAAGAATGACAGTAAGGACTGCTCTGCCCAGCACAGGGCAGGCCCTCCAACACTGAGTGCACTGGGGCCCACTCTACTAGATGCTGGCCCAGCAGGCATTGAGGCTGCATGGAGAGCAGAAAGAAAAAGTAACAGTAAGAAACAGCTGTTTTGGCTTGAGGATGTGTTGGCTTGCTCATGTTTGTAACTCGTTTGCTTTTTGGCTTTGCGTTTTAAGATGCTGATGTCATTGGAAAGAATAATAAGGAGTCTTGTGAACTCTAACGAATTCCTGGTGTTCCCAAATTGGTGGCGTGCTGGGTGTGGAGGTGAATGTCACATACGGACACGTGCATGGCACTTTCCAGGGCCCAGGGGACAAGGATGGTTGGTGCTTCTCAGATAAGATAAAACTACTGAGGAAGCATAATTGTGATGTGGACAATGGGTCCCATAAAAGGACAAACTTTTGATTTAAGTTTCCTCATGGTTTTATTTATTTTTTCATTATGGGATTATACCTGTAGATTAGACATGATCTACACACCAAACCACAAGCTACTTAAAAACATCAGGATTATTACAATACATTTTCTGCCAATTTGTTTTTGTTCTGACGAATGTGACTTTGACAACAAAATGACCCAAATGAAAGCAATCTCGACGAAATACTGTCTATAGTTTAATACTGCCACCAAATTCTATCTTTAGGTTGAGTTTTGTGTCGTCTTCATCTGATCACCTGATTGATTGACAAAACAGTGGTCTGGGTCACGTAGACTACGGGCAGCGTTGGCCACGACACCAAAAGTATTGCAAAATGACTGCTTTGCATTCGGATGGCTTTCATTCCGTAGACACTGAGTCTTTCAGATAATGACAACACCAGAGTAAAGGCTTCAGCCAACAATGTCAGAGTACGGACTTTCTCCCCTGCGTCTTGCCTTTTCCAGCAGCGTGGATGACATGGAAACCGGCAGAGTCTGCTTGTAGCTGACCAGAGATGGGGACAAGTTGACGGTGTTTGCACTTGGCCAGACTCAGGCAGTGATGGCAAGCGTCAGGTTCCTGGGGAGTGTCTTCCCTTCCCTTCTCCGATCTCTGCCCTCAGAGGAATGAGGGTTCTTCTGTGTTTGACCACAGAACCAGGTAGTCCATCCTGGGAAAGGCCAACAGAGCCACACAGCTCCAGCAAAGGCAAGAGGCAGCTTTTTGAATGACTGGTATTGTAGTTCGACATTCAATTACTCGGAAGCCACTGAAGATTTTAAATGCACGTTGCATAAACAATAACCCTTTACAAATATAATTGCCTGCATTTAGAAGAGAGGAGACTGCGGTACAAAGAGAGGAAGTACTTGCCTGAAAACTCAGATGAGCTGGCTGGATTGCTGGGGCAGGAAGACTGTTTATCTTTACATCCTGCCTATCTGCTTAAAGGGTGTCTGCTTCCTCTTGGACAGTATAATGGCCACACCATTTCATAATCGGGGCTGTCTGTCCATAACGGACACAGTGTTTTACCATCTGTATTTGTCAACACGCTCTGGGCTCTGGAAACATAGGTTCTCTAGTCCCATAAGGAGGAGGAGAAAGGAAAACACCCAGCCTCCAGAAAGGAGCTGTGCTCCGTCTTAGACCCTTTCCATCATCCCCAGACCCACCCAAAAAAGTCAATATGCATTTTTGATGTAGAAAAGCAATTGCGTCTAAGTCAACCAAGAAACAGAGCTCCATAATTCAAGTCAAAAGTAACCAAAACCAGAATGAAAAACATATGGTCAAGAATGGAAACAGCGTGTCTGTTAAAATACCTTTCCACTCGCTTTATCTCTCCTTCCAGGCAGCCTGCCTAGGGTCGCTGCCTTCTGCTCTGCACCAGGGTTCCCTCTTCTCCCTTCCCTTAGCCAGAGGTCATGAAAGGCAGCCTTTGATGTGGGCATAACCAGTTAACCACCTCCAGCCCTTCTGCAAATTACAAGCGGAGGCTGCCGCAGAGACCCCAGCACAATGTGGAAGGGGCCAGACTCTCAGGTTGTGATATGTTTTACCTATTTGGCGGCACAGAAGGCAGGTGACACAACACATGCACACAAACAGTCCACACTTCCACTCTTAGGCACAAATAGAGCTGGGGTGTCAGATGTGCAGAAGACTGTGGAGCTCCTGACTATTAGCCAGGTTGCGTTTAAGCTTCCCAGAGGTCTCTGCTCACAGTGCCCATTCACTCTTTGATGAAGGATACAGGTTTTTGTTGTTTCTTTCATTTTTCCACGAAGATGCATGTTTATAGAACTGATTAAGGAGGAAACCATGTCACTGGCTCCAGCCCAAAGGATCAAAGGTGGCCATCTGCAGAGAGAGAAGTGTGCCTGAGAGGCACGTGGGAGTGAGGGAGTTGCCCTCGGCACTCTGAGGGTCCAGGCAAAAGGAAAAAGAAACCGGCAGGTGTGGTTCACAGCAGTGGGTCTTCGGCTCTCTGACAACAGCCCACAGGGTGAAGGACACTTTTACACACAGCCCCACATGTAGTGCTGGAAAAGCATTGTTGTGAAATAATTCATATTATTACCGTGTGAGATGTATTCTGTTCCCTTTTATTCTTTTTTTCCTATCCTAATTTATTCCATGTTATTGTTTAAAAAGGCAGGTCTCAATCCACTAAATGAATTTCATGGCTCACTCAGAGCTATGAAACTGACCCCTAGTTTGAAAAACTTGTGTTTAGGGTGGACTCTGGGAAGGGAGAACTTGTGAAATCATGGTTTCCTTGTGAATTTGTGGACTGACAACAGAGAAGAAGGCATTTCAATTTAGGAAAATGTCACAAAGGAAAATCAAGCTACAAGATGGGGCCTTGAAATTCTCAAATGACAGTGATTTTAAACCGGTGGCCAGTGTAAGGGGGTCACATCCAAGAAGTACCTGATAAGAAACTGTACTTCAGGGTGTCTTATCTTCCTTGTGAAAGGAATAAAGATGCCTGAGGTTGCAGGAAGCTTATGGGGGTTGAATAACCCCTCCAAATGGTTTATGTTCCCAGCCAAAGCAGCCTTGGTACATGTAAAGGAGGCTTGGGACCCAGAGAATGGACCCTTCCCCAGCTGGGGCACCCAGGACCTGCCCATTTCTACCTACTGACCTGGCATACTTATTAAAAGCACTCTCTTCCCTTCTCAAATGCCCCAGTTTGGACTATAAATTCTACGGTCACCCTAAGTATGGATAATTAAGGAAAGTATGTCTAGGGCACACAATCTGTATGATTATTATTACTATTGCATTTCTTTGCCACAAAGACATAGAGTCCATGTGTTTATTCACTGATTTCTAACGCTGTGAGGTACACATGGAGGAAAGGGTTGGAATAATGCAACTAGGTATCTGGCCCTAAAACTCAGGGTCACACCATGTTCCTGTCGCCTCCTTAAGCCTTCCTCCAATCCCTCCCACCTGGAGGGATGGAGCCCTACAGATGCTTCCTACCCTGGTGGCCCCCACCAAGTTGGGGGAGGGTACATATATATTTAGGGAGCCTGGTGCTGCTCAGAGTGAGGTTTGACATATTTCAATGCCACCTGTTCAAGTGCCACAGATTTGGGAGTCAGGGGCCTTGCTGAGCTGTGGGCATCTTCCCCAAATTGCAGTCCACTGCCAAATTCTGGTCTCCCTCAATCCTACTTCTTCTGGACCCACATAAGGCGTCTGCTTCCTGCCTCTTTTGTGGATGAGAACTCTGTCCTCAACTGTCTGCTTTGCTGGGCCTTGGAACTTACTGTGGGTTCTTTCCAGCCCCTGGGAGCCTCGAATCATCATAGACCTGCAGTAGTAGACCTGCAGATCACTACTTCCTATGGCTGGCACGAGGCCTCACTTGCCCAGCCGCTTTGCTCCTGGTGCTCAGGCTACTCTGAAGCTTGATTGCATTTCCCCGGTCACCTGGGCTGCGGGGCCCTCTGTGCCTCATTGCAGCACCCTGAGCTAGGTCACCCAGCCTGCCTGCTGTCTCTCAGGGGTGAATGGGCTCTTCCTCATCTGCTGTCTTACCACAGGGCATCCTGGTTCCAGGACTCTCCTGGGAACCTCCCTCTCCCCTCCCAGGCAGCATGGCCTGGCTCCAAACAGGGCTATCATTTCCACCTGCAACCTACTTTCATGGAACGACTGCGGTTTCTTGAAAGTCAATACTGCGTGTGAGGATGAAGAGAGACTGATTATTTTAAAACGTGTCTGAATAAGGTAAAATGACTTTCAGAATTAACTGTGACTCTTTGGCTTCCTATATACTGCAGGCGAACAGGGCAAGAGGGGACAAACCGTCCTGTTTAATGTCATACAAAATCCAGATTTGGGATCCAAGCTTTCCATCTTCCCTTCATTACAACCAAGGGGAAAATATCTACTAAACACCAAAGGCTGTAGTGTGTACTGCAGTAGGACAGGGGCGGGAGATTAGAACCGGGGAAATCCCAGAACTGCTTCTTACTAACTGGGAGGCAGAATAAGGGCTTCCCAAACCTTCACATCCTCATCTCCAGAATTTGTGGAAGGACTTTGCAGATGTGGTGAAACTAAGGGTCTTGATATAGGGAGATTATCCTGGATTATCTGGGGGGGCCGCATGTAATCACAAGGGGCCTTACACGGAAAAGAGGAGGAAGGAGTAAGAATCAGAGAGATTTGAAGGTGTTACGCTCTGGCTTTGAAGGTGAAAGAAGGGGCCATGAGCCAAAGAATGCAGGTGGGATCTAGATGCTGGAAAAGGCCAGAAACAGATTCTTCTGTGGAGCCTCCAGAGGGAACCAGCCTGCCAACACCGTGACTTTCGCCCAGTGACACCCATTTCAGAATTCTGATCTCCAGAACTGTAAGATAATAAATCTGTGTCGCTCTCAGACAGCAGGTTGGGATAATTTGTTACAGCAACAATAGGAAGTAACTATATTGCCGTAGTTAAGATACTTTTCTGGATTTTTGTTACCTCATCTGTAAACTGAAGACTGGATAACATGAAGCAAGGCAAAATATACAGTATACTTTCTGGTACATGGTGTGTGTCCCTCAGTTAATGGTAGTTGTTATCATTATTATTATTATTATTACTATTCTTTTTAAAAAAAATTTATTGGAGTGACAACTGTTAGTAAAATTACATAGATTTCAGGTGTACAATTCTGTATCACATCATCTATAAATCCCTTTGTGTGTTCACCACCCAGAGTCAGTTCTCCTTCCATCACCATATCTTTGATCCCCTTTACCCTCATCTCCCACCCCCCAACCCCCTTACCCTCTGGTAACCACTAAACTATTGTCTGTGTCTATGAGTTTTTTGTTTCTCATTTGTTTGTCTTGTTCTCTTGTTGTTTTTGGTTCATATACCACATATCAGTGAAATCATATGGTTCTCTGCTTTTTCTGTCTGACTTATTTCGCTTAGCATTACACTCTCAAGATCCATCCATGTTGTCACAAATGTTCCTATATCATCTTTTCTTACCGCCGAATAGTATTCCATTGTGTATATATACCACAACTTCTTTGTCCATTCATCTATCAAAGGACATTTTGGTTGTTGCCATGTCTTGGCCACTGTAAACAAAGCTGCAATGAACATTGAAGCACACGTGTTTTTATGTGTAAATGTTTTCAGATTTTTTGGGTAGATACCCAGGAGAGGGATTGCTGGGTCATATGGTAATTCTATTCGTAATTTTTTGAGGAACCTCCACACTGCCTTCCATAACAGCTGCACTCCCACTTACAGTGTATGAGGGTTTCTTTTTCTCCACAGCCTCTCCAACACTTGTTACTATTTGTTTTGATGGTAGCCATTCTGACTGGGGTGAGGTGATATTTCATTGTGGTTTTTATTTGCATTTCTCTGATGATAAGTGATGTTGAGCATTTTTTCATATGTCTATTTGCCATTTGTATGTCCTCTTTGGAGAAATGTCTCTTCAGGTTGTCTGCCCGTTTTTCAATTGGGTTGTTTGTTTTTTTGTTGTTGAGTTGCATGAGTTCCTTGTATATTTTGGATATTAGCCCCTTACCGAAGGCACTGTTTGCCAAAATCTTCTCCCATACAGTTGGTTGCCTCTTTATTTTGTCGATGGTTTTTTTTGCTGTGCAGAAGCTTTTAAGTTTCATATAGTCCCATTCGTTTATTTTAGCTTTTACTTCCCTTGCCTTTGGAGTCAAATTCATAAAATGCTCTTGAACCCAAGGTCCATAAGTTTAGAACCTATGTTTTCTTCCATGCAGTTTATTGTGTCAGGTCTTATGTTTAAGTCTTTGATCTGTTTTGAATTAATTTTGGTACATGGTGACAGATAGCAGTCCAGTTTCATTCTTTTGCACGTGGCTTTCCAATTCTGCCAGCATCATTTATTGAAGAGGCTGTCTTTTCTCCATTGTATGTTTTTTGCTTCTTTGTCAAAAATTATCTGTCCATATTTATGTGGTTTTATTTCTGGGTTCTCAATTCTATTCCATTGGTCTATGTGTCTGTTTTTCTGCCAATACCATGCTGTTTTGATTATTGTAGCCCTGTAGTACAAGCTAAAGTCAGGCAGTATGATACCTCCAGTATTGTTCTTTTTTCTTAAGATTGTTTTGGCTATTCGGGCTCTTTTGTGGTTCCAAACAAATCTGATGATTTTTTTGTTCTTTTACTTTAAAAAATGCCATTGGGATTTTGATGGGGATTGCATTAAATCTGTATATTGCTTTGGGTAATATGGCCATTTTAACTATGTTGATTCTTCCAATCCATGAGCACGGAATGTCTTTCCACTTCTTTTTGTCTTCTTCAATTTCTTTTAAAAATGTCTCATAGTTTTCAGCATATAGGTCTTTCACATCCTTGGTTAAGTTTATTCCTAGGTATTTTATTCTTTTTGCTGCAATTGCAAAGGGAATTGTTTTTTGTATTTCTTTTTCGGAGATTTCATTGTTAGTATATAGGAATGCAATGGACTTCTGTACATTGATTTTGTAGCAGGTAACTTTACTGTATCCGTTGATTGTTTCTAATAGCTTTTTGGTGGAGTCTTTAGTGTTTTCTATATATAGAATGATGTCATGTGCAAAGAGTGACAATTTAAGTTCTTCATTCCCAATTTGGATGCCTTTATTTCTTTCTCTTCCCTGATTCCTCTGGCAAGGAATTCCAACACTATGTTGAAAAGCAGAGGTTAAAGGGGAGAGCCCTGTCATGTTCCTGAACGTAGAGCAAAGGGCTTCAGTTCTTCACATTAATTATGAGATTAGCTGAGGGTTTGTCATATATGGCCTTTATTATGTTAAGGTACTTTCCTTCTATACTTATTTTATTAAGTGTTTTAATAATAAATGGATGTTGTATCTTGTCAAATGCTTTTTCTGCATCAATTGATATAATCATATGATTTTTGTCCTTTATTTTGTTTATGTGATGTATCACATTGATGGATTTGCGGATGTTAAACCATTCTTGTGCCCCGGGGATGAACCCCACTTGGTCGTGATGAATAATCTTTTTAATGCATTGTTGTTTTCGATTTGCTAGAATTTTGTTCAGGATTTTTGCATCTGTATTCATCAGAGATAACTTCCCCTTTTTCATTTCTGATATTGTCTTCTCTCTTTTTATCTTAATGAGTCTAGTCAAGGGTTTGTCAATTTTGTTAATCTTTTCAAAGAACCAGCTCTTTGTCACATTAATTTTTTCTATTGTCTTTTTGTTCTCTATTTCATTTAGTTCTGCTCTGATTTTTGTTATTTCCTTTCTTCTGCTGACTTGGGTTTCATTTGTTCTTCGTTTTCTAGCTCTTTAAGGTGAAACAAGTGGTTACTTATTTGGGATTTTTCTTGTTTCTTGAGATAGGTCTGTAGTGATATAAATTTCCCTCTTAAAACTGCTTTCGCTGCATCCCCAAAATTTTGGTAGGATGTATTTTTATTGTCATTTGTTTCTATTTATCTTTTGATCTCTCCCCTAATTTCTTCTTTGACCCAGTCGTTCTTTAAAAGTATGTTGTTTAATCTCCATGTATTTTGTGTTTTTCCTGCTTTCTTTTTGCAGTTGATATCCAATTTCAAAGCCTTGTGATCAGAGAACATGCTTGGTATGATTTCAATCTTCTTAAATTTGCTGAGGCTAGTTTTATGTCCCAATATATGGTTATCCTTGAGAATGTTCCATGTACACTAGAAATAAATGTATAGTCTGATACTTTAGGATGAAGTGCTCTATATATGTCAATTATGTCCATTTCATCTAATGTGTCATTTAGGGCTGCTATTTCGTTATTTATTTTCTGTTTGGATGATCTATCCATAGCTGTCAATGATGTATGTAAGTCCCCTAGTATAATTGTGTTTTGGTCAATTTCTCCCTTTAGTTCTGTGAGTAGTTGCTTGGTATATTTTGGTGCTCCCTGATTGGGCGCATAAATATTGATGACTGTTATGTCTTCTTGTTGTATAGTCCCCTTTACAATTATGAAATGTCTATCTTTGTCTCTTGTTACCTTTTTCACCCTGAAGTCTGTGTCATCTGATATCAGTATGGCTACACCTGATTTTCTCTGGAAACCATTTGCTTGGAGTGTCAATTTCCACCCTTTCACTTTGAGTCTATGCTTGTCCTTGTAGCTGAGATGTGTCTCTTGGAGACAGCATATGGTTGGGTTTAGTTTTTTGATCCAATCTGCTACTCTGTGCCTTTTTATTGGTGAGTTCAGTCCATTTACATTTAGGGTGATTATTGATATGTGAGGATTTCCTGTCATCCTATCTTTAGTTTTCTGGTAAGGCTGTGTCTTCATTGTTTCTTTGCCTTTTTGTTGTTGTCTATTATTTCTGTGTGGTGGTATTCTATGATATTTCCCTCTCTTTCTTCTTTTATTACAGTATGTATTTCAGTTCTGGATTTTTTTTGAGTGGTTCCCCTTAAGTAAAAGAAAGTTTGATATTTAGAGTATTCCATTTTCTTCAGCACGCTTACTTTCTCCATTCCCATATTCCGGTTCAGGCCTTTACTCTCTCCCTTTTTATGTTTTGGTTGCCACAAATTGTCCCTGTTGATGGTGGCCGAATAGCCTCCTTTAGTATTTCTTGTAGTGCAGAAATTCCCTCAGCTTCTGTATGTCTGGAAAGGTCTTTATTCCTCCTTCATATCTAAAGGTTATCTTTGCTGGATATATTATTCTTGGCTCATGATTTCTCTCTTTCAATAGTTTGAATATTTCGTTCCACTCCCGCCTGGCTTGTAGAGTTTCTGCTGAAAAATCGGATGATAATCTAACGGGCTTTCCTTTGTAGAATCCTTGAGGATTCTTTCTTTGTCGTTGATTTTAGACAGCTTCAATACAATGTGCCTTGGAAAAGGCCTGTTGGGATTGAGGTAATTAGGTTTTCTATTTGCTTGTTGGATTCGAGGATCCAGTTCTGTCCACAAGTTTCTGAAGTTCTTATTGACAATTTGTTTGAATATATTCTCTGTTCCCTTCTCTCTTTCTTCTTCTGGTATTTCCATTACTCTTTCATTGATCTTTCTGATGGAATCAGAAAGTTCTTGTAGAGTTCTTTCATTTCTTTTAAGTCTCAAGTCTCTTTCTTCTTTCATCCGTGTCATTTCCAGGTTTCTATCTTCAATGTCACTGATTCTTTCCTCCATCTGGTCAACTCTACTTCCTAAGCTGGCTAATTCATTCTTAATTTCTTCTACTGAGTTCTTAATCTCCAAAAATTCTATTTTGTTCGTTTCTAAAATTTCAATCGCTTTCGTAATATGCTCATGTTTTTCTTTGATTGTGTTTCTGAGTTCATTAAACTGCCTTTCTGTGTTTTCTTGCATCTCGATGAGTGTTTTCAGAACTGCAATCTTGAATTCTCTGTCATTTAAGTCACATATTTCCATATCTTTAAGTTCCTTTTCTGGAGACTTTTCACTTTCTTTCTGAGCTGTCTTGTTGCCTTGGTGATTCATGGCAATTACTGATTTATTATTTCTCTTCCTAGACATCTACAGGAGTGGCTTCTGCAACATGTTGATAGGAAGAGGTCTTTCTTTCGTTTTCCAGTACTTGTTGGTAGAATGTTTTATTTTCTCTCTGACTGTAGCCTTTTTTTCTCTCTCACAGGGTAGCACTATGTTTTCTCTGCACTATTCCAGCTTCTCACACAATGGGGGGATTCCTGGGAGATGGGCTTCTCCTCTGTTAATAGTTTGCTTGGGTCACAGGGCGCAGTGTCCGTGTGGGTATGAGGAGAGCTTTTGAAGTTCCAAAGCTCTTCCTGCACCAGATTCAGAGCCCGTATGTTTCAGCAGTTCTGTTTACTCCTGCAGGGATCTGCCCCGATAGGTGGGGCCAGGGGTGGGTTGATTTTGAGAGGTGGCCCAGAGCAATGGCGGTGACCACCACCACAGCTGGTCCTGCTTCCACAGCTCCCTCCCCTTTGCTGGAACTAGTTGGGCTGTGAATCTGTGTCTGCGGTCCACAGTTCTCAGAACAGCAAATATTCTGTTCTTTTGATCTGACACTGCTACTGTTCCGCTTCTAGCACCAGGCAGGTGTGGGCGGGGCGAGCTCTGGGAGGGTAGGGAGGGGGCGGCTAGTCTCAGTGCCTAAGGCTTCCATTCTCTGCTCTGCAGTGAGGGCTTAAACCACCATTTCAGCCTTCTTCTCTCTGTCTTTTCTCCGAGGTCTCGCTGTGAGCGTTGGGTTCAGCCATGTTATATGCTGTCCCCCAGCCCTGTGGGCCATAAATGGAGCCCTAGCATTCCAAGTTCTTCCCTCTCCCGCAGGCGGGTCAGGTCCGGGATGCAGCGAGCTAGGAGCACTGAGCTAGGTCTGTGTCCTGCGCCCGAGCAGCTCCGTCTACGCACTTCTCCCTTCTCTCCTCCCCGACTCACGCGTTTCGCCCACCTTTAGGTGAATTCAGTAGTGGGCCTCTTCGTCTTACCTGTCTGCTGTGCAGGGAGTGCTTTATGGAGTTATAATTGTTCAATTAGCTGTAAATTCCAGGGAAGATTTACAGAGGCTACCTCACGCCTCCATTTTGATGATGTCATGTCCATTATTACTATTCTTGACTTGTTGAATTTTTACAAATGCCTTAAGAGATTTTTGTTATTATTCCCACTTTAAAGATGAGGTTCTGGGAAGCTGAAATCTCACCTGGGCATGTTGTAAGTGGCAGAGCTATGAGCTGAGTTCAGCCAGTCTGACACCCAGCTCCCACTGTTTTCCCTTAACAAAATGAAAGAGTAGTGGAAGTTTTCGAAATGAGGTTTAAGTTGTGGACAGAAGAGCATTGGTTTTAGACCCTGACATACAAATTACAGTGAAAAAGTTTCTAAGAATTTGAGCCCTCTTTTTTCAACACTTATTAGTACCTACTATGTGCCACTCACTGTTGTAGGTCCTGGGAGCATCTCAGTGAACAAAACAGAGAGGCTCTGCTTTAATTGGAGCTCACATGTTACTGGGGGAGAGACAAACACTGATATGTACGTAACTGTGGGCATGTATATATGTGAGATGATAAGTGCATTGAACAGAACCAGGGTAAGGAGTAAATCAGAGTAAGGAGCTAGAGAGTATGCTTTTAGATGGAATGTTCAGTGGTGGCTCTCAGATTTGGTGTTGAATGAAGGAGGATGGTGTGTGATTTTCTTGGAGGAATGCTTGACTGATAGTGACACCAGCTGGTACCAAGGCCCTGGGGATCGGCAGTGCTTGGCATAGTTGGGGAAGGGCACATGACTGGAGCATCCTAGATGGAGGGGGAGAAAGGGAGAAGATGAGGTCAGATTCCAGGGTCTGGGATCACGTAGGGTTCTGTATGTTACGTAGCATCAGGATTGTATTTTGATTTGGAAGCCATTGGAAATTTCTGAGCAGGCGAGAGACACGATCTAATTTAAGTTACAAATATGATAACAAATTTTAAAAAGAGACTCGTGGTTCAGTTGAGCTCACGTTGGCCTCTGGAGCTGCCCAGCTGCTCCTGCCTGAGGCTGGCAGAGGTTTGCTGTCACTTCCCAGGAAACAGTGAAGCGCTGTGTACAAAAGTAGAAATAGTTCAGGGCGGCGTGCCAGGATCCTGCCAGAGCTAATCCCTAGCCAGACTGGAGGATTTGCTACTGCTGCTGCCCAATAATGGTGGCTGAAGGGCCTATCAATTCTTCTAGCCAAATTTCATTGTTGAAATGATGTTGAACTTGCCTCTATATATTTCCAAGCCTTCTGACTTGTTGAGAACTCTGTTTTAATTAGAAGATCCTCACTGTGCCCTCAGAGTTTTTCCATCTGAGAGTATTTTAGACATGGAATTGTGGTTGCGACTGTCTTTCCTCACTTGGATGTTTGCCCATGCTGGTTAATTTGAGTGCCAACAAATTTGCACCTGTTCATAGGATTTTTGCCTTTTAAATTTGTAGGCATAGAGAGACAGGTGCCTAAAAGGAGTTTGTCTCATGCACTTTCAAAATCTCCTTGCTTCTTTATGTCACGTACATGTTATTATTTTTTCACTGAACCTAATTGGTTTGAAATCTTGTTGACCTCCATCTTTTGATTTAAGGATTGGAAGAGTACAACATTTGGTCCATAATTCAGTGTAATTAAAGGTTGGGGTTTTGAAATAAGGAGGCTATTTTCTCTCACCAGGTTTGTTTGTTTGTTTACTAAATTAAATTTAAAGGCAGCAAAATGTTGTTTCCTAATAAATAACGAGATTCTGAACAAAACTGGAGAGCTTTTGAAAAAGGAAGCTTACACCCTTCAGAATTTACTCAGCATTTCCAACTTCTTTTCCTTTCCTAACACACACACACTCACGCGGACACACACACACACACACATACACACACCACACACACTCACATCCCTCACCCCGACACATTCACACACACTGTGGTGAATGAAAACTTCCGAGGCTGATAATTTCCTCCTTAGAGATCCATTATCATCAAATATTATTGCCCCCCACTGAAATTCCATTTAAGAAAAATTATTATGACTATTAATTATCAACTTGTGCTGTGTATCAAAGGGTAGGGAGTGGTATTACCCTTCAGGCCTGTTTCTG